>NC_074725.1:31088035-31327302 GCF_947242115.1 Biomphalaria glabrata | reverse complement strand
TCCTACCTCTTTAAAAGCATTTGACACTAGCAGTGGCTGATAGTGATATGCTTAATGTAAATTGCGGGGCCCCTGCCAGGCGCGTTGCCCAGTTAGAGCCATCGGTCAAATCGGCCTAAAGCCGGCCCTGCATAGGACATAATTTTCTTAATTTGAGGAAACGTCTTTAATTTATGAGATAATGTGATTTATATGAAAAGCTGCGGTCTGCGGGTTTTCTCAGATCACGGACCAAAGGTTTGGAACTCACTCCTCATTGATTTCAGACAGACAACAAGCTACACTTCTTTCAAGAAGAACACTAACACCTACCTAATTAAAACTTGTGTAGATTAGTTTGCCATTTTAGCTCTCGTGTTGGTGTTTGTGATGTTATCACAGTGCCTTGAGCCTACATTTTGTTTGTTAATAGCGCTTTATTAATGAAATTATTATTAATAATCTATCTATCTATATATATAATTCTCTTCTTCACTCAAGAGTTTGGACGAGAAGCAAGAAGTAAGATCACTCTCTTATTTCTGTGGATAGTCATCCCACGAAAAAACAGGGGGGGGGGAGAACACGTGGGTATTCACACGTCGCTTCGGATGGCTGCGCGCTGGACTGTCAAACCCTGCCCGCTCCCATCCCCCTTCGTCATGCGGGAGGTTTGGACTAAAAAGATAACTATCTTCAACTCTGGGGGCCCACTGCGGTCGCATAGGTTGCAGTGGCCTAAGACCTGCCATGCAAAATAGCGGCGTATGCTACGCCGCCGGTCGACTAGTTATTATCGTTAAGATAATTTGACAGTCCAGATGTTTGATGTAACAAACAAGTGATACATGCTAGTGGTTTGTATCTTAAATATATAAATTGGTAAAGATTACGTTTATCTTACTGAACTTCATCGAAAGAAAAAGAAGACTTCTTAGAAGTTTGTAACCGTGAGCCAAAAAAAAAGTCCATTCGAATTCAGAGTAGAGATTTCTTTAAAGGTATGAATCTATAAGTATTGACGTTATCCATGGTCATCTTCTTATATAGGGAGGTGGCTGTATCATGATTTAAACAGGGCGTCCATCACTTGCTGATTGCTATGTTACTGTCAGAATAGAAAAGTGTCCCTGGTCTGGTTGTATATTAATAATAAAGTTAGACATTATCGCTTGACATTTGCTACCACAGGATCTAGTACTGAATGGAACATCCAAAAGGAATGATTGTGGTCCAGCTGTGTACAGATTATGGGAAAGCTGTCTTTTTGTTCACAGTGTGTGGCTAGCGTTTGGTCAGCTCGCATGGTCAGCGCACATTGTGATGAACATTTGAAATGTAAAGCAAGCTGTCTTTAGTTCTGTTCATAGTCTGTGGCTAGCCTTTGGTCAGTTCACGTTGAGATGAACATTTGAAATATAAAGCAAGCTGTCTTTATAGTTCTGTTCATAGTCTGTGGCTAGCCTTTGGTCAGTTCACGTTGAGATGAACATTTGAAATATAAAGCAAGCTGTCTTTAGTTCTGTTCATAGTCTGTGGCTAGCCTTTGGTCAGTTCACGTTGAGATGAACATTTGAAATGTAAAGCAAGCTGTCTTTAGTTCTGTTCATAGTCTGTGGCTAGCCTTTGGTCAGTTCACGTTGAGATCAACCTTGCGAACAACGTCGTCATGAAGTAGTGTTGTGCTGCCCACACACAGGCCACTAGTTAATTCATTTCTGCTCTGAGTGGACATTTCTGAATCTACATTCCTCATTTTTCAAGTCAGTCTTCGACGAAACAAACATCAGCCTAGAAAACGGATGAGAATCTACTTCTAACATTGTGGAAATGTTCTTAGTTGAAATGGATAGACCTATCATCTGGGAGATGTCAAACATTAATATTAGACAATTTTGATCTTTAATGCAACCGATTAAAACTGAAAAAATTTTGCAACGCTTCAAACACTCACACACACACACCAACATTCTCTCTTTCTGTCTCTTATCTCTCACACATGCGCAAACAACTCACACACTCATTCACATGCACTCACTCGCTCTGGAAGTGGTGAATGTGTTTCATCTCTCGATCAGTTCTCGTTTGAAGAAGAGAAGGAGGTCATTCAAGATGTGCAGCGACACCAATCGCTATATAGGAGGCCGATACACTTACCTGTGTCGTGGCAACGAGGTGTTGGTCTCCGCCGACCACAAGTTGCCACGTCACAGGTTAGTGTTCAGGCTAGATCAAACGTTATAGGCCTGAACACCGACCTGCGACGTCGCTACCAGTGGGGAGTTTAGACCCATACATCGCTACCACGTTATACGGACCTAGGATGTGGCAACGAGCTTTTGGTCTCCACTGCCCACAGAATGCGACGTTGCAGGTCAGTGTTCAGGCCTTCTATGACAATTGGTCTACTCTGACGATTGTATAAGTCTAAATAATGGTCTCCAGTATGCACTAGAGGTGAGCTGAGCTGTAAAGCGCTTGGCTTCCGAACCGAGGGTCCCGAGTTAGAATCTTGGTGAAGACTGGGTTTTTTTTTTTTAGTTCGGGATCTTTAGGGAGCCTCTGAGCTCACGCTGATCTAATGGGTACCTGTCTTTAGTTTCGGAAAAAAAGTAAAGACGGTTGGTCTTTGGGCTGGCCTGATGACATCCTCGTTAACCGTAGGCCATACAAACAGATGACCTTTACATCATCTGCCCTTCAGATCGCAAGGTCTGAAAAAGGAACTTTACTCTTTTTGAGTAGCCTACAATAGGTTGTTGATCATTAGATTTCATGTTGAATATTATAGCACTCATTGTTCATTCCCACTATAACGGTCCTTATAAGTTTCTTGTTTCTGAACTACAATCTGTCCTTCTGTACAAATACCTTCATCACCTAATGGCCAAAAGTGAGCATTTTGTGCAACTTTGTTACGGGGAAGAAACAAATCCTCAACTGGATTAGAAGTGCCACAAAATTTCATTCTCTTGGGGGGGGGGGGACTAATCCTGTTACTATAAAACAGCAGGAAGACCAAAACAAGTAAAAATCCATAGCGCCCCCGTCTGTGTGTCTGCAGCTTTTCCTGTCTTCAATCACCACCAGCTTCCATTTTGATTTTGCGCCTCTATTGTTCTGAACTATTTGAAGATGGATGGGGGGATAAGAGGGGGGGGGGGAAGAATGGTTTCCCCGCGTTACCACCAGTGACGTCAGAACACTATTTTGGTTTGAGGATTTTATACAGTCCATTGCGTCATCGAAGCGCGTGTTGGTGATCCCAACTAAAGGATTGAACAAATCCCACATTAGTCGACATTGTGCTAGAAATAGGTTTATGGGTCAATCTCGATAGCAGGGGTTCTCAACATGTGGGTCGCGACCCCCCTTGGGTGGGGGTCGATTGACGATTTGCCAGGGGTCGCCTAAGACCATCAAAAATATGGATTGCATATTGTCTACTCTTCTATTGCTGTGTGTGAGTTGGGGGGGGGTGCGGCAGAGTGGGGGTATGTAAAAAGGGGGTCGCCGAGCATAAAAGGTTGAGAACCGCTGCTCTATAGAGACAACTCTTTGGGAAAAGGCAGAAAAAATGCAGCAATCTATTGAAAGGCTTGACAAAAATATTGCGATCCATCTCCACGTCACTCTTTGTAATCATTATTGTTTCTGTAAGAATCATTGTAATCATTTAACATAAGTTAAGAATTTGTATAGAAATGATTTCTCTATTACAATTCGCCCCCCCCCCATTTAGGGGATCGACCTAGTGGTGTCGGGGCGGGGGGGGATAGACCCTACCGCCCCCCCCCCCCCCGGATCAGCCAGTAATCCAGTGCCACTTTTTCCAAGCTGTTAGTGCCGAATTTGCGTGAGGAACAGGCGGTCCTAGCCCAGTTCCGGGTCGGACACTGTCCAATTGCTGCTTACCTCGGACGGTGGAAGGAGAATTACGACACACGGTGTCGCCATTGCATGGAGGACGACGAAACAATAGACCACATTCTTTACGAATGCAGAGTTCTGCACGAAGGACGATCGGGACAAGGATTAGATAGAGAGACAACTGGTTCATGGCCGACACAGAAGCTGTCCTTCTATGGGGACAAGGCGACCTTAAGACTCACTGCTCGCTTCCTCTCGCGTGCTCTAAGGGAGTAATTCCCAGCATGTTTTTCGTTGTCATTGGGGTTTCTGAATCAGTGCCGAATTTGAAGAGCTTCATGTCGCGTTTGCATACATCAGTACAAGTTGACGACCAGCGGCTCTCCTGCCTTCTGTTAGGTCTGTTAGAAAAAAAGATCGTTTCTGTGGACTACGATGGTGTCCTATGGCCAGCACAACGACCAACCACCTTACTTTTCCCCAGCTAATGGCAGGTAACCATCAGAGCTGAGTGGACTCAGAGGCGCCTAAAGATCCCGAAAATAAAAATAAAAATCCCACTCTTCGTAGTCGAACTAAAATTTATACTCAACTGCTTTTATTTCTTCTTAACCTAATCCATTTCTAGCCAATCATCGTAATAATTAATTCTGACATTCAATATGAGACAATTGAGGGAGAGGGGGGGATAACTGACTCAACATGCGAATAAGTATAACTAGTTTGAGGTATTGGTTTGGTTTTATTGAAAATGATTAATTTCGCCTCTACGGAATCACACGCAGTCTCTCTGGGGGGCCACAGCGATCGTTTTTTTTTTTTTGTTTTGTTTTGTCTTTTTATTTGAGCTTATTGTCGAGGGCACTAATCTATATCTGCCAGTCGAGGGAGAACTACGACGGAAACAGTAATGGCTTTGGTTGGCTGGGTAGTGAGTGCAGCTAATTGCCACGAAGGGCTCACGCAGGGAGATAGCACTGCGTGGCTGGGTATCAGTTACTTGGCTATCTGCACGGAGGCATGTCGTTCTAATGTACTAATAGACCTTCAGCGTGAGTGTTTTTTTGTTTTCAATTACCTGGGACAGCTCAGGATGTAGGACTACTATATCGGATTATGTAGGTTTGCATCACCTGTGATAGTATATACTTCTTGAATAGTTCGTACGAGCATTGCTGGAAACTATACACATATCATATCAGCGTGTTATAGGTACAGCTCTATTTCATCATGTCATTAGTGTATTGTAATCAGAGGCGCAGTGAATGGGGAGGCAAGGGGGCACGATGCCCCTGGCTCCACTCTCAAAAGGGGAGGGGGCGCCACACACTGAGAGGTGCCAAAAGAAATTGTTGTAGATTTTTAAAGTTAGGTAATACATTCTAAAGATATTTGTATTATATTATTATTAAATAAATTTTTTTATAAGCCTATATTTCTATCTCATGATCATTAAAAATTGAAAGGGGGGGGGGAGGCAATAAAGTAGCTTTCCACGGGTCCACGTTTTGCTCAGTACGCTAGCAACTACAAAACTACATGAAGATGTATGTCGGTTTAAAGTTTGAAACTAAAATAAATTCAGTCTAAGAAAACACTCATCCTAAATTCAGTCGATCTCGGCAGCAAGAAGAAACAGAAAACACTCTGGCTTAATTGATAACACGATTGTCTTCCGCAGCTGTTATTGTCTACTTATTGATCTATTTCTCTTTAAGCTCGATTCTTATCCAGGCGCCAATCGTTTATCGCGCGCCCTGCTTTCCAATCAATATTATTTTAAGAAAAAGTCATAAACACTAGCTAATAACACATTTCTCCCGGAAGCGTTTTTTTTTTCTGTTATTCATGCAAGAAGCTGGAGGTAAATTAATTCTAGTTCCGGGTCAAATCTCCAAAAGCCCGCGCAGTCTGCCAGCACACGAAGCCCCACGCGGTGATGTCAGGTCCGGTCTACGACTTAATAAGCGTTTTTAAAAGTTACCATCTATCTGTCCGTTCTTTATTTTGAACTGTGCAGGCCACAACTTTGACCTACGATGTGACTTTTAAGGCAATATAATCCCCTTACTTTCCTGTGTTTTTTTTTTTACCCCAGGCTTTTAAATGAAGAATCATGTATATTGTATAAGCTTCCCAAGCTCTGGGTTTCAAATGTGTATTTCGCGGCCTTTGTAAGTGACCTCCAGCTGTCTCGCTCTGGAGCTGCAGGCAACCAGGTGCTCTCTTCTATTTCAATTAAAGCAAGTTGCATACTACATGTAGAGTGTTTCTTAAGTCTGTGCTATTTTTTTTTAAGGCGTTACGTTACGCTACACATTGCATTGAATGCCCTAAGAATAGTCCCTCACCAAACTATTTAGGTTCAAACCCTAACCTTCACAGACGACGCTAAACATTGAATCGTAATTCAAATATAAAAACAAAATCTAATAAAACACAAAGATAAAAGCACATTCCTCCTTCCATATGCTGGGAATGATTTGTACAAATGCTCCTTCTTCCCTAGTGCTATCAGAGCATTGAATGGGTTCCTAAGCCAGCCAGGAAAACCAATGCCTTGGCAGAATTTAAGTCATTGGTCAACATGCATGACGCGTAGGACGTAACCATCTTCTTTTTTGAAGTAACGTCTGTATTTTATAAGATAAGATAAAGACTCCCTTGACTAAATAGTTGAACTGTGTATATTTCCATACAAGTTCTAGTGATGAAAATACTCGGCTTGCTAAGTTGCGTACATGCTGTGAACCTATTAACTGCACTAAGTTTGCTGTTTTTCTCACGAACGAAAATGGCGATTTAAATATGGTGAACTTGTGGACTGCCCCGACCAGGGCAGGGACCTAGGAAAATCATTTACCCATCACCAGACGTTTAGTTTAAGACAGGGTGTGTTTGTTGTGTAGACTAGAGCTGGAGCTCCACAGAATAGCTAGACTTTTGTGATGAACTAGAGACTGTGAGGGCGGCCCGTGTCTATCTCCTTTGTGTAAATCCCCTTTATTGATTTCTCTGGCATTCAACACAGACTCGGTATTGGCGGTATGATTAGCAGCTAATGCCACAGCCAACATCGGAGATAACAGACTTTCTCACCCCCCCCCTTTCTATCTTGTGTTTTCTTATCCAGACAAGGAAGCGTGAGAACATCTCTCCATGTTCATTAAATGTCTCGTCTTCTTACCAAAGTCTTATCATGTAAGATGGATAATGTGTATACATGTATAATGTATCAGACATTAAGTCAGTAATACATCCAGTAAGTCCTTGACATTGTGAATGAATTAATAATTTTGTGATGTTCAGGGTAAAACTAACAGCCGTTCACTTCCAATTGCTGGTACAAAAGTATATAACCTGGTCGTTTGGTACGCATCGCTACGTTGGTTCCGGGATCGAACCCACTGTTTGGTCCTCGACGAAATATTTATGAAGGGACGGCTAGAAGTTAAACAGAAAGTGGAGCAGACCTTAAATTACACTTGGTACGAAATTATGTAAATTTGAAATACCTATTTCATTTCACGTGATTTTAATTGAAACACGAAACAAATATTCTATAAAAAAGTATTCACCACATTGACAGCTATGGTTCGAGACATACATTGTTGGTTTTACATCTATATGTATCTTATCATTAGCTGGATATGGACCCGCGGGCGTTAGCATGGATATTACCGATCTATGGAGAATGTTCTCTCAACATTTTGTTTTATATTTTGCCATGAAAATGAAAGCAGAGTGTGACAATGGGTTTACCAGTTTAGCGGACATATTGTTATATAATGTTATCTAATATAACATACTGTGAAAACGGGTGTAAACGTTTTGTCCAAAAATTTCGTTCTTTAATAGACATAAATTTAGTGGGGTTTTTTTTTAATTTTATTTTTATTTTTAGGACATTCCGGTTGTGGAAGGAACATTAAACATACACTACGGTTTTTGCCATGATCAAAGGCTGCCTAGTCGTGCGGTTTGCGCGCTGGACTGTCGTGCAGATTTATCGGTGGTCCAGGGTTCAAACCCTGCCCGCTCCCATCCCCCCGTCGTCCTGCGGGAGGTTTGGACTAGGAAGTAATTATCTTCAACTCTGAAGGAACATCCGAAACATGTCAAACATTTTACAAACATTTTACAAACATTTATGCCAAGGTTTATCAAAATTGTTTAAATCGTTTCGACTTCTATGCGGGACATACATAGCCTACTCCTTACATTCTACTTTATATATATTAGATTATTATTGCGATGACATAGTGCTCAGGTTCCATGAGTATACCAAAGGACTATGACACATAGATCTACCTGACTCTTGTCTTGAAATGCTGTCATTATGTTGTAACATGATAATCTATCCAACTGACCGAATACTAAATCTTTTTTTTGTTCCCTCTCCTTCTCTATTTCAGTATGGATGGTGCTGATTTGTGTTTTGAAATTGTTAAAAGAGCTTCCTCGGGATTTGTTTACAGTGAAGCTGTATCGAGGTAAATTTTAAAAATATATAATTCTATTTTTTTCGTTGGTTTTCAATCATGGTTTTTTTTTTTTTTTGGGGGGGGGGGGGCTATGTCACGTAATAAGGTCAAGTTTGTTTAAGAAACAATAGCAATTTTCTAATAGTATTATAAATAGCCGAAGGAGTTAAAAATAATTAGATACCTTATCAGTAGAAAGATTGTTTGTTTGAAAAGCTAATTCTAGAAATGCTATAAGAGAAGACAGTAATTGGAGTGATTCAATAAGTTTCAAGTTTCATGATAAGTTTACTTTTGTGAATCTATTACTAAATTTAATTTCCATTGTGTTTTTATAGTATCAATATTTTTCTTATTTTAAATTTGAATATTTTGTACACATCGGACTTTGGGTCCTTAGACTTCAGTTCTGAGTATATTACAACGTATAGAGAGCACCCAATCCCATTATAACAGAGTCTAGATCTCAAAGTTGATACTTGAACTGTCAGGCTTCATGACTCTATCCTGATATGTCAAGAAACTAACTGGAAATCAAAAGTTTTTGGAGATTGTTAAACAATGTTAATAGATGCAACATAACAAATGAGGAATTTCACAATTGGAAAAAGTCGGGTCTGATGTCGACCTTATAACTACTGTAAGAGACAAATAAGACCTTCGCTCTTTCCCTCCGTAATTATTTACCACATTCTGGTGGAACCAACGTTGGTATCGTCAGCTAGGAGAGAAAGAGTTAAGTTTAACTGTCATGTCACTTGATTCTCAGAAATTGAAATGATATTCCTACATACGACGCTACCAAAGGAAAAGGGGGTTTTAGAGGGAGACATAGAAAACTCCAAGGAAATGGATTTTTTTAAGTAGAAGGAAATTGTCCCAACGGCAGGAAACATGTCATGTGATCAAGTCTCCCCCGACATTCCAACATGCATAGGACGCTATTGTGTTTGCGTTATCAGCACGAGTGTATAATGGTCGGACGTATTGTGTCAGATTCATCACCGCGCTAATTTAGTGACGAGCGAGGTCAAAGGTAACATACCTTTGTATGGCTGCCTGGTCGTGCAATCTGCGCGCTGAACTGTCAGTTCGGACTCAACGGTGATCCCGGGTTCAAAGCCTGCCTACTCCCATCCCCCGTCGTCCTGCGGAAGGTTTGGACTAGGAAGTCAATTATCTTCAACTCTGAAGGAACATCCCAAACATTTTACAAACAAAACAGACCGAGAACTTGTCGCTAAAAATTTACGTTGTGGATTCTAGTGCTTTAGATTTTTATTACCAACAGACAGATGAAAGTTAATCTTCCTTATGATTCAATATGTACATCATACAGGGAAAACTCTGGTTTGGCCGTTATAATTTTTCAAAATATCATCATCTTAAAATTAAATTTGGTTTAGACAATCTATATCTTGAACTCACATACATCAGCGGGTATTCCCGCATTAAAGAGTTTAAGTTAAATAAATAAATAGACTTTGAAAAACATTTTGCGCACCACTTTGTGTGTAGAAATCAGTCTAGTCTACTGTCTTTTTATGTTTCATAATGAAGATCTTTATCACCAAACTAAAATCTTGTAAACCTTATCTCTACACAGCACCAATATTCTAGTCTATGCTTCCATCTTTTAATGTTTCCAAGTCTGGATCTATATCGCCAAACTAGAATTTATGCATGTACGTAATCAATAATCGCTCTTACAGAAAGTCACGGGCTTCATAAAAGAGGAATAGTATTAGAAAAAAACATTTATTTGGTTTCTTATTTCTATTCGAATTATTCAGCTTATTTTTTGTTGAACATTCAAACTACATAAGTCATAACCAGTTCTGTTTACTGTATACTCATTATAAATAACAATCGATTTGGTGGAAATATTATTGACAGTATGTTCCACATGGCTCAGTGGCTGAGTGGTTAAGCGCTTGGCTACCGAACCTGTGGTCCTGGGTTCGAATATTGGTGTAGACTGAGTTTTGAATTTAGGGCTCCCTTGAGTCATCCCAGCTCTAATGGGTACCATACTTTAGTTGGCGTTTGGTCGTTGTGCTGGCCACACGACACCCTGCTCGTCAACCGTTGGCCAAAGAAACAGATGACCCATACATCACAAGATCTGAAATGGGAACTTAATGTACAGCATCTCCGCAAACAGTAATTGTCCAGCTACATTACTCACCTTCCTTAAGTATTATCATTATTGTCACTGATATATATCATCAGCCACTACATGAGACAGATTCTAGAAGCCTTGAGGTACTGCCACACCAACAACATCATCCACCGAGACCTCAAGCCTCACTGTATACTTCTAGCCTCTACGGAAAACTCCGCGCCGGTCAAGCTAGGGGGATTTGGTGTGGCCACACAGCTTCAGGATGGTCAGCTCATTTCTTCAGGTCAGTCAACTTTTTTTTTTAAATTTTAAACTACTACTTTGCAAAGTGTCGATATAGCTGTAGAACGGGAGCGCGTAATGTTTAAGGCCGTTGTGATTTGTTTATAAGTAAAAAACATAAAAAAGTACAGCTCCCCCTTTCTGACCTAGCGATCTAAAGGGCAGATGATGTAACGAGGGTGCCATGTGGTCAGTGCAACGATCAACCGCCTTTTTCCAAGCCTTCAGGATAGAAGACTCAAAAGTAAAGTAGCAATTATACATAAAACACTGAACCATAATCTTCAAATACAAAAACAAAATTTAATAAAATACTCAGAAAGACACAAAGATAAAGGCACATTCCTCATCCCATATGCTAGGACAAATGTGTACAAATACTCCTTCTTCCTAGTGCTATTAGAGCATGGAATGGGTTGCCTAAGCTAGCCAGGAAAACCAGTAACTTGGCAGAATTTAAGTCATTGCTTGCATGACTGAATGCATGACGAGTAGGACGTAATCATCGTATTTTTTGAAGTAACGTCTGTATTATATAAGATAAGATAATGTCAGGTACCTATTAAAGCTGGATGGACTCAGAGACGTCCTAAAGATCCCTAAATTCAATATCCTACGCTTCTGTGAGGTTTAAATCTAGGAAACCAAGCGCTTAACCACTCAGCCTCTGTGCCTCCTTGTTCATTTAGGTTTGGCAAATTTGAATATTTTTATTATTATCTCTTAAAACATCAAGACACACATTAAACAGAGAAGGGACACAGGATACAATTGATAGAAGTTTGAATTCTTTCAAGCTCAATCCACTAATAAGAATGGTAATCCAAAGGTTTTAATGGACTTGAAATTACACTGACGTTTGTTAACACTAATACAATATTCACTGATATTAATGGATGTCGGCCTATCCAGAAATCACATTTAGTCTTAAGCCTTTCTTCATATATTTGTAATAGCAGGACATTTGCATTTATTTAAAACAAGAAATTACGAGGTTCTCAATTTGAAGCTTCGCTGGTCGTATGATCTAATATACAGTTTGTTTATCTATTTTGTTTACCTGCTTTTTGTATCGAGTATATGGTTGACAGTAATGGCCGTAAATAAAATCTAATCAAAGTTCGTATGAATAGTTGATTCACTCTTCTTCTTTGTTCTATTTTTCATGTCGGAGGGTACGGATCGATGCATCTGAATTTCAGCTAAACCGCGCAGTAGTTTCCAGATCAGGCAGTTCTCCGTATAGTTTATAGTTTCCACTCTTCTGCATATCGTTATTTTGTGTGTGTTTCTCTCTCCTTGCAGGTCGAGTAGGGACCCCACAGTACATGGCGCCAGAGGTTATAGACAGAAAGCCCTACGGCAAGCCCGTGGACATGTGGGGCTGTGGGGTCCTCTTGTTTATACTACTAGGAGGAGGTCCGCCTTTCTGTGGTACCAAAGAACGACTTTACGACATTATTGTCAAGGGGAACTATGTGGTAAGATTTGTTGCCTAATAAAAATGAGGTTATCTCCCTTGCGTTGTTTGGTGGAAATATTCATTCATTCTCTGTTGAAAAAAAAAAACTGTCTATTATTTCATTGACCATTTTATATCATTAAGGCAAACAAACATTATACATATTACGGCCGTAACATATAAGCATGTTTGCATATAAAGTTAGTTTCCGCTAGTTGTTGTAACAGTGAGTTAAGGTTTCTTTATTTAGTTGCTGTGCATAGAGCATGGGTCAGAGGGAAATAACATGGAAGTATTACTATTACACCAAGTGGGCTGGAGTTTGAAAATTCAAGATTTGATATTAGATGTGCCTAGGCCATCACCGAACCCTCATTCACCCACCCCAGATATCCCCTTTTTATGGATGGGAATTGATACTGAAGTAATAATGAAGTACATTTATTTGAAAATATTTTGTTAGAAATGTGGTAAACATGTCATCTCTTCGTGATTTGTGATTCTTCAATGTCCTGATTATTTCAAGAAATTGTTGCTAAAATTAGTAATTTGTCTAAAGTGTTAGGTTGTCCCTGGTTAGCTAGATCATTATCTTCATGCATGTTTATTTTTCTTTTTTTAAAATTTTTATTAATGTATTCATAAATCTTTATTTCAGTGTTTTCAAATCTCAATATAATTCAATAATAATATAATTATCTTTATAAATCTTCACTTTCACCTATCCCTTAGTTTGATGGACCGTTGGTGCACCACACAAGATTTGTTGACCCTCTTTCTCCATTCCTCTCTGTCTTTTGCCTTGGATAGAACCTCTTTCAATGGCGGGCCCGTCCATTCTTTTATGTTGTCTTCCCAATGCTATCTCAGTCTGCCTTCTTTTTTTCCTGGTATTGTTTCCTGAAGGAAGGTCTTTGCAGGCCTGAAGAGCTTTTTTTTCCTGGTATTGTTCCCTGAAGGAAGGTCTTTGCAGGCCTGAAGACCTTGTAATATGTCCATAGAGTTTTAGTTTGTTTTTATTTTTCCAATAGATAGCAGATCATCATGGGATCCAACAGCTGTAGTAACCCTGTCTTTAAATGTGATACCTAAGATACTTCTGAAGCATCTCAAGTTCATCGCTAGAATCCTCCTCTATTATCTATTGTCTTTAAAAATATTTAATTTTGTCTTCATAACTTTTTATTGTTCTTAAACTTTTGTTTTCAGATGAAACCCAAACAGTGGGACAATATATCACTGCAAGGAAAAGATTTAGTTCACAGACTGCTGGAGAAAGACCCTGAGAAGCGGATCACAGTGGAACAGGCCCTGGAGCATCCCTGGATAAAGGTTTTTTTTTTCTCTAGCTTGACTGCATTTATTTATATGAGCATAAAAGTGTTTATCTTTTGCACAAAAAATGTCCCACTAAAGCAATTTTATTGTGTATATAAGATTAACGTTGACAATTAGTTCAAGAACAGAAGATTTAGACTGTAAAAAGTATTGACCATTTCAAACTAATTAAGGCATGTAAATGTTGAAAAGTAAAGTTTGAGACCTAGCAATCTACAGGTCTGGTTAACCAGGGTGTCATGTGGCCAGCCCAACAACCCACTGCCACATAGTAAAAATAAAAAAAAAAAGCTTGCCTATAATTACTGCAATGTTATTTTATAAAATTTTTCTATATGGGAAGCGTGGTCGAGAGGCTAAGTGCGCTTGAGCTTAGCTTGGCTTGGCTACCTAGAAGGGGGCTCGAGGTTCGACACCCGACTCGGGCAGAGTTGTGTTTACTGAGCGCCTAAAGGCAGCACGGAAAACCAACTCCTAGATACCCCCTCCCCCCCCACTGGTCCACAAATGAGATTGGACCAAAGCACTCTGAGCATGATATAAGCATGAAAGTAGCGCTATATAAAAGCTATAAATATATATATATATATATTATAATTTTGTGTGTGTGTGTTTTTTTCCCCCCAGAACAAAAAAGATGTCCCCAGAGTCCATCTCCATGAAACAGTCGAGGAGCTGAAAAAATTTAATTCCAGGAGAAAATTAAAAGTATGTTGAACTAGTGGTCATACATTTGTGGTCTACAGAGCTTAATAAACCAAACCAGGAGGGAAGTAATAGCTGTAGGCTAAGCTCAGATGTGTCTCTTCAATCAGTTTTACTTCTACAAAAAAAAAAGAAATTTGTTTCATCTATCCTTGACCTACATTAATCCGTTGTCTGTTTAATGTTGAAATTCTCTTCCTGTTTATTATTTTAAAAAAAGCTTTGAAACTGTATAACTAAAGTTGTAAAAATGTTGAAGTCTTTTTTTTTTTGTTTCTCTAAGAATGGGAAGATAATGAGTCTTTTGAAGAGTTATTTCCCTTGGGAAGTTTAAAAAAAAAAAAAAAAAACCTTTATTAAATTTTATAAAAGACTTGCTGATAAATGCTTACCAATAAACAAGTAATAAAGTTGTTTTTAGTTTTTTTTTTAAAGCCTATTCCTCCTTTATGAGGCTTTTATCTTTTTCTAAGAGCTATTACTCTACTCTTAATAACTATTGAATGACAAGATTTTTAAAAATGGAATATTTTTAGATGTCCGCCTGGTCATGTGGTATGAGCTCTGTCATTTGGTCATCTCAGTGGTATCTCTCGCTGTCCTCCCCCATTGCCTTTGGGAAGGTTAAGTGAATGGTAGTTATCTTCAAATCTTAAGAAACATCTGAAACATGTAAAACATTTTACAAACAAATTAAACAATTTAGTCCACACAAAAAATGCAAACTCTTTCCTACTTTTTGTTTAAACTAACTGGATATTACCAGCGGGTCTTAGTTTGGGTATTACCGATCTAGTGGATCAGATTTAGATCTATGTCAAACATGGAGAATGTTCCCTAAACATTTTTTTTTAAATTTTGCCACGAAAATTAAAGTAGGGTTTGAAAATGGATTTACCAAGTCAGCCAACAGATTCATATCAAATGTAAAATACTGTGAAAATGGGTTTACCTGATTTCTTTAAAAAATTAAATTCCTTAATAGAGATTAATTTAGGTATTATTTGTTATTTTTTAGGGCTTTCTGGTTGTGGGTGGAACATTAATTATTGGCCATGATTTAAGGAACATTTTTGCCAAGTTTTATCAAGATTTGTCAAATGGTTTTGACTTGTATCTTATCTTATCTTATCTTATATAATACAGACGTTACTTCAAAAAAGAAGATGATTACGTCCTACGCGTCATGCATTTAGTCATGCATATTAACCAATGACTTAAATTCTGCCAGGTCACTGGTTTTCCTGGCTAGCTCAGGCAACCCATTCCATGCTCTAATAGCACTAGGGAAGAAGGAGTATTTGTACAAATTTGTCTTAGCATATGGGACGAGGAATGTGCCTTTATCTTTGTGTCTTTCAGAGTATTTTATTAAATTTTGTTTTTGTATTTGAAGATTATGGTTCAGTGTTTTATGTATTATTGCTACTTTAACTTTGAGCCTTCTGTCCTGAAGGCTTTCTAAATTTAGTGATTTTACTAAAGGTGTTACTCTAGTCAAATGTGAATATTCGTTTGTTATGAATCGCACTGCTCTATTTTGTGTCTGTTCTAGTTTCTTAATGTTTTCTTGAGTTGAGGGGTCCCAAACAGAGGATGCATATTCTATTATTGGCCTAACCAAGGTTAAATAACATTTTAGTTTTATGTTCTTATTTGATTTATAGAAATTTCTTTTAATAAATCCTAATGCTTTGATTTTTTTGTAGTTTCATCAATATGTGGATTCCATGACAGTTTTTCATTTATTATAACACCTAGGTATTTTGCGTTTTTAGTCTGTGTTACTGGTTTGCCATGAATATGATAAGTGGAATTAATTTGTTTTAGTTTTTTTGTTACTCTTAACAACTGACATTTTTCTGGATGGAAAGACATGCTCCAATTTGATTCCCATTTCTGTAATTCATCTAATTCTCTTTGTAAAATATCTGTGTCTTGTGTTGTTTTTATTGTTCTATATATTATGCAATCATCTGCAAATAATCTGACTTTTGTTCCTGAAGTAATGCAATTTGGTAAATCATTTATGTAAATTAAAAATAGTAGTGGACCCAAGACTGTTCCTTGAGGTACACCTGAGTTTACTGTTATCGGTGTTAATTTAGAGCCATTTATTATTACAGTTTGTTCTCTCCCTATCAGAAAATCTTTAATCCACTGATGCAGTGGACCACTAATGCCGAAATATTTTAATTTTTTTAGCAAACTATGGTGGTGAACTTTGTCAAAAGCCTTAGAAAAATCTAGTAAGATAGCATCTATTTGTTCACTATTATCTAAACCTTTTGAAAAATCATCAATTAGTCCTATTAGTTGTGTTTCACATGATCTATATTTCCTAAAGCCATGTTGGTATGGTGTGAGGACATTATGTTTGTCTAAGTGGTTTATGATGTTGCTACATATTATGTGTTCTAGGATTTTACATGTGATGCTGGTAAGTGATACTGGTCTGTAGTTTCCTGGGTCAGATTTTTCTCCTTTTTTAAATAGGGGGGTGACATTAGCTTTTTTCCAGTCCTTTGGTACTCTGCCCTGGTTAAGTGAAGCCTGAAAGAGTATTTTGAACACTGGGGCTAGCTCATTACTTAGTTCTTTGAGTAATCTAGCTGGAATACCATCAGGTCCAGAAGCTTTATTTGGTTTGGTGTTGGCTAATAGTTTTTGAATTCCATTTTCTTGTACTACTATATCTTCTATGTTGTCTACTTGGTTCAAATTCAGTAATATGTCTTTGTCTCCTGGGGCTGAGAATGCTGATGCAAAGTATTTGTTTAGAATGTTTGCTTTAGTTTCATTATCATTATGTATTATGTTATGTTCATCTTTTAATGGCGCTACGCCTGTTGTTTCCATTTTCTTAGACTTAATGTATGACCATAGGTTTTTGTTGTTGTCTTTAGATATTACATTGTTTATGTATTCACTCTGCAGCTGTCTGCTTACTTTTTGGGTTAAGTGTTTAATTTTTATATACTTTTTGTAAACTCTTTCTGCATTAGTGGGACATACACATGTACATCTGCCTTAATTCTTCTTTATATATTAGATAATGTTAGTGAACTAAACATTCTCTTTTTTTTTCTATTTCTAATTACTATACATACAGGATAAATATTAAAGCACATAAGTCAAACCATACAGAGTGATTTTTTTTCCTTTTCTTATTTAAAAAAAAAAAAATAAATAATATAAGATATTGTATTATTGAGAGTAATGATCTTGTTTGTTTGTTGTTTTTTTATAACTTTTACCTTCATGTTTTCGGAAAAATCTACTGGATTGGTGGTAAAACCTCAATGAGAAGCCTTGAAAATGTCTCTTTTGATTTTCCCTGAAATTTAACAGATGTATATAATTGGGAAAAGAATTACTAGCTCGTTGGCCACGCTGGGAAAACTCTAGTTTGACTATTTCAATTTTTTCAAAGTAAAAAAAAAAGAAAGAAATTTAAATTTGGTTTGTAATTAAAAAAAATACTTATCTTGAATGGACTATATGTCTTCTTCCGCAAGTAGCCCTTATTTAACAAATTAATGTTGAGGAACATTTTGCACATCATCTAGTAAGTCTAGAATTTAGCACCTATCATTGCAATATTACTAAGTCTAGTAGATCTAAATCTATACATTCATTTAATTGGATTTTTTTTCTTAGTTATTATGAGAAAAATAAATGCACTATAAATTGCATAAAGGAGTTATCATCTTTACAAAAAAAAAAGATATTTTGGTATAATGCTTATGAGACAATAACAATTTAGTTATTTATTATGATTTTCTTTATTCTAACTTCAGGTTGTTGGGATATGAATAAAAGTCTAATCACTCACCATGTAATGAATTTATTTCAGGGTGCTATCATGGCAGCAGTGGCCAGTCCTAAGTGGACAAGTTTTTACAATGACCCTTCCCCTCCAGACGACGATGATGTCACGTCTGCTGGTGAGTGCTGCCGCTGCATTTTGTTTGTTCACTAACCAGTACGACCTTCAACCTAGCTGACCATAACCCTGATATTAACAAACCCACACATCTTTCAAGTTAATTATAAATAATTTAATTTGATGTAATTAGTTGGAGATGCAGTGTACAGAAATGTTATTTTACTAAAGGCATGTTTTTTTTAAATTAGGCGTAATATAGCTGCCTGGTTGAGTGGCATGCACTTTGGACTGTGGCCATGATGGTCTTGGGTTTGAACCCTGCCTTCCACAATCCTGCGGGAGCTTTGGGCCGCTAGGATGAAATACTCTCGATTCTGAAGAGACTTGCAAAACATGTTTAACAAACTTTTGTTCTACATTGTGAGTCTTGCTTCTGGAATGGGTCTCATTAAAATGACTTGTTATACAGAAAGTAGGTCAATCATGTTTTAAAAGGTAGTTGAAATTTTTGTCAATGAATACTAATTTTACATATTACGCATTTAGATACAATTGTAGCAGATAGGATTGAGTTTCGTAAGTATTGTGCTGGCTCCAATTTACTATTTTATAGTAGCTTTTGACACCACAATTTAGTAGAATGTTTTTGAGTTTGGTTCGTTGATTATATAAACAAGTCATATTAGGGGAAACAACCTGCACAATCCTTTAAACTGTAAATTTTTTATATATATTTTTTTTAAAGATTTTTAAACTGAAAAGTTGGTAAATTCGTAATTTGTAATTCGTAATCACAGATTATCTTCCTTTTCACATGGATTATGTCCCTTAGATTATGCCTCAATTATGAAGTGCTTAAGTAATAATGCTACATTTGTTTAAAATAAGCTTGCTTAATAAAATAAAATGATTAGATATAGAGATCGGATTAAACAGGTGACTTCTATTTAAAGGTTGCTCAACAAAGAACAATAACATACTCTACACACAAGCTAACTAAGCGTGCGATTCATTCTTTAGTTTTTCTTCATTTTTATTGAATGGATGCCAAAGAAGGAATTCATAGACTCTATATGTAGGATTAACTTCATGACAACTCAGCCGATTCTGTCAACTTATAGAAGCTCCTTTTTCCAGGGGCCAATATTAAACATTTATATTTGGCAAAGTAAACATAGAAAATGCAGCCTGCATACAAAACTTAAATAATCATGTTTGTGAGACTTCGACTCTTAATACAAAAGTTAAAATTGCTGACCAATGACTGACTATTCCATGATCATTTGTAGAAGGACTTTGTTCTTGTGTGAACTGATGGGGATCTGCTATTTTTTTTATCTTAGCAATCTAAAAAGTAAAGTAATACATAGAACACTAAACCATAACTTACACATAAAAAAACAAAATCTAATAAAATACTCAGAAAGACACAAAGATAGAGTATATTTCTTATTCCATATGCTAGAACAATTCGTACAAGTGCTCTTTCTTCCCTAGTACAATTAAAGAATGGAATGAGCTGCCTGAATCAGCCAGGAAAACCAACAATTTAGCAGAGTATAACCAGGGAAACCAATGACTAAGCAGAGTTTAGCCAAGGAAACCAATGACTTAGCAGAGTTTAGCCAAGGAAACCAACGACTTAGCAGAGTTTAGCCAAGGAAACCAACGACTTAGCAGAGTTTAGCCAGGAAAACCAATGACTTAGCAGAGTTTAGCCAAGGAAACCAACGACTTAGCAGAGTTTAGCCAAGGAAACCAATTACATGGCAGAGTTTAGCCAAGGAAACCAACGACTTAGCAGAGTTTAGCCAAGGAAACCAATTACTTAGCAGAGTTTAGCCAAGGAAACCAATGACTTAGCAGAGTTTAGCCAGGAAAACCAATGACTTAGCAGAGTTTAGCCAAGGAAACCAATGACTTAGCAGAGTTTAGCCAAGGAAACCAACGACTTAGCAGAGTTTAGCCAAGGAAACCAATTACTAGCAGAGTTTAGCCAAGGAAACCAACGACTTAGCAGAGTTTAGCCAGGAAAACCAATGACTTAGCAGAGTTTAGCCAAGGAAACCAATGACTTAGCAGAGTTTAGCCAAGGAAACCAACGACTTAGCAGAGTTTAGCCAGGAAAACCAATGACTTAGCAGAGTTAAGCCAAGGAAGCCAATGACTTAGCAGAGTTTAGCCAAGGAAACCAATGACTTAGCAGAGTTTAGCCAAGGAAACCAACGACTTAGCAGAGTTTAGCCAGGAAAACCAATGACTTAGCAGAGTTTAGCCAAGGAAACCAACGACTTAGCAGAGTTTAGCCAAGGAAACCAATTACTTAGCAGAGTTTAGCCAAGGAAACCAACGACTTAGCAGAGTTTAGCCAAGGAAACCAATTACTTAGCAGAGTTTAGCCAAGGAAACCAATGACTTAGCAGAGTTTAGCCAGGAAAACCAATGACTTAGCAGAGTTTAGCCAAGGAAACCAATGACTTAGCAGAGTTTAGCCAAGGAAACCAACGACTTAGCAGAGTTTAGCCAAGGAAACCAATTACTTAGCAGAGTTTAGCCAAGGAAACCAACGACTTAGCAGAGTTTAGCCAGGAAAACCAATGACTTAGCAGAGTTTAGCCAAGGAAACCAATGACTTAGCAGAGTTTAGCCAAGGAAACCAACGACTTAGCAGAGTTTAGCCAAGGAAGCCAATGACTTAGCAGAGTTTAGCCAAGGAAACCAATGACTTAGCAGAGTATAACCAGGTAAACCTATGACTAAGCAGAGTTTAGCCAAGGAAACCAATGACTTAGCAGAGTTTAGCCAAGGAAACCAACGACTTAGCAGAGTTTAGCCAAGGAAACCAACGACTTAGCAGAGTTTAGCCAGGAAAACCAATGACTTAGCAGAGTTTAGCCAAGGAAACCAACGACTTAGCAGAGTTTAGCCAAGGAAACCAATTACTTAGCAGAGTTTAGCCAAGGAAACCAACGACTTAGCAGAGTTTAGCCAAGGAAACCAATTACTTAGCAGAGTTTAGCCAAGGAAACCAATGACTTAGCAGAGTTTAGCCAGGAAAACCAATGACTTAGCAGAGTTTAGCCAAGGAAACCAATGACTTAGCAGAGTTTAGCCAAGGAAACCAACGACTTAGCAGAGTTTAGCCAAGGAAACCAATTACTTAGCAGAGTTTAGCCAAGGAAACCAACGACTTAGCAGAGTTTAGCCAGGAAAACCAATGACTTAGCAGAGTTTAGCCAAGGAAACCAATGACTTAGCAGAGTTTAGCCAAGGAAACCAACGACTTAGCAGAGTTTAGCCAGGAAAACCAACGACTTAACAGAGTTTAGCCAAGGAAACCAATTACTTAGCAGAGTTTAGCCAGGAAAACCAACGACTTAACAGAGTTTAGCCAAGGAAACCAACGACTTAGCAGAGTTTAGCCAGGAAAACCAATGACTTAGCAGAATTTAGCCAAGGAAACCAATGACTTAGCAGAGTTTAGCCAAGGAAACCAACAACTTAGCAGAGTTTAGCCAGGAAAACCAATGACTTAGCAGAGTTTAGCCAAGGAAGCCAATGACTTAACAGAGTTTAGCCAAGGAAACCAATGACTTAGCAGAGTATAACCAGGTAAAACCAATGACTTAGCAGAGTTTAGCCAGGCAAAACCCACGACTTAACAGAGTTTAGCCAAGGAAACCAACGACTTAGCAGAGTTTAGCCAGGAAAACCAACGACTTAACAGAGTTTAGCCAAGGAAACCAATTACTTAGCAGAGTTTAGCCAGGAAAACCAACGACTTAACAGAGTTTAGCCAAGGAAACCAACGACTTAGCAGAGTTTAGCCAGGAAAACCAATGACTTAGCAGAATTTAGCCAAGGAAACCAATGACTTAGCAGAGTTTAGCCAAGGAAACCAACAACTTAGCAGAGTTTAGCCAGGAAAACCAATGACTTAGCAGAGTTTAGCCAAGGAAGCCAATGACTTAACAGAGTTTAGCCAAGGAAACCAATGACTTAGCAGAGTATAACCAGGTAAAACCAATGACTTAGCAGAGTTTAGCCAGGCAAAACCCACGACTTAACAGAGTTTAGCCAGGAAAACCAATGACTTAGCAGAGTTTAGCCAGGAAAACCAACGACTTAACAGAGTTTAGCCAAGGAAACCAATGACTTAGCAGAGTTAAGCCAGGAAAACCAACGACTAAGCAAAGTTTAGCCAGGGAAACCAACGACTTAGCAGAGTTTAGCCAGGAAAACCAATGACTTAGCAGAGTTTAGCCAGAAAAACCAACAACTTAGCAGAGTTTAGCCAGGGAAACCAATTACTTAGCAGAGTTTAGCCAGGAAAACCAACGACTTAGCAGAGTTTAGCCAGGAAAACCAATGACTTAGCAGAGTTTAGCCAGGAAAACCAACGACTTAGCAGAGTTTAGCCAAGAAAACCAACGACTTATCAGAGTTTAGCCAGGAAAACCAACGACTTAGCAGAGTTTAGCCAGGAAAACCAACGACTTAGCAGAGTTTAGCCAAGGAAACCAATGACTTAGCAGAGTTTAGCCAAGGAAACCAATGACTTAGCAGAGTTTAGCCAAGGAAACCAATGACTTAACAGAGTTTAGCCAAGGAAACCAATGACTTAGCAGAGTTTAGCCAAGGAAACCAATGACTTAGCAGAGTTTAGCCAAGGAAACCAATGACTTAGCAGAGTTTAGCCAAGGAAACCAATGACTTAGCAGAATTAAGTCATTGATTGACATGCAGGACTAGATTGACACATGAAATGTGTAGGACATAATTATCCTCTTATTAGAAGTTACATTTGGGGTCTAGATGATAAGAAGATAAGAAAGATTAAGGTGATTTAAAAAAATGTTTTTTTTATCTGAACAAATAAACCTTTCACCCTTTTTAATCCTGACAGAATATTTTAATTATTTATGTGAACTTTGAAAGTGGAATAATTAACTCTACTTCTTCTTCATTCTCATTTCTCATGTTGGAGAGTTAAGATAAGTCATCCTTTATTTTAGATGAACCCGCACAGTGGTTTCCAGATCAGGCAATTCTCCATATAGTTTTTCTTCTATAAGAGGGTATATAATTTAATAAGTTGGAAGGCTTAGTCACTTTCTCAATTGTGTCTATAATCATGTTAAGAGCTGCAATCTTTAACACCTGAATAATGATTGAACATTTTTTTTTATATAAACTCTTTAAAGAAGCATTTTTACAAGCTTGATACTCAGTCTGGTCAAAAGTTTGTACACGTTATTTCTCCCACACCCAATCTCGGATTAAGCTGAAGTTTTGCAGAATTATTTCTTTTACCTGACAACACAAGAATCAATAAAAAAAACAACAACTATTAGTTAATTAATTATTGGTAATTAATTATTTTGTTTGGTATCTCAAACAAGGGAAAGACTTTGTACTTGACTGAAGTTTTGGTATAAGTTCAGTTAAAAAAGCCAAGTCCTTTAGCATTCAGCCACCATATTAAAAGTGACTTGATAGTGATTGGTTTTGTTTGACATGTTTCATTTAGGATTGAAGACAGTTGGGCGATGGCTGTGGTCTGGGTTCAAACTCTGGACAAACAAGATGACTGTTCAGAGCGCATACCACATCTTTAGAAACTAGAAGAGGATAGGGATCTTGACTAAAACCCTTCCCAGAACCTCCACTTACTAAAATCCATCTCTTCTATGTAGTCACCTTAGAATGAACTATTCTAAATAGCTCTCACTTCATGTGAAATTATAACCCTGAGTAACTTGACACAGGTCTTTATAAAGAATCTGTAGAGCTAACTTAGTGTAGATCGTATTGACTTGCATGGCTCAATGCCTTGTGTGCAGTGCATGCCTGAATGCTGTGTGAGACTGAGGCCTAACCCCAATTAGCATGCCAAGAGCTTCTCTAAGGGGGACAAGTCTGATTTTCTCTTCCACCAAGGAGCTGTCTCCCAAGTGCTTGACTCCCTTGAGGAGATCCAGCTGCTCTCCGACTGCACCCAGAGCCAGCAGCACACCAACTTCCTGGAACAAGTCTTCCAAGACTCCAAACTTGTTGCCTTACTGAACGTGAGTACCATTGAGTCTATTTCCTTCTTCATTTCTTCTCACTCAGCCTCCAGAAACATTCTGTCTCTTTATTCATCTCTTCTTTTTTTTTTCCTTATCCTCTTCTAAAACCTCTGTTACTTTGTTATTTGTATTTTATTTCTTTCTATTTAAAAATCTTTGTTTTCTGTGTTCCTCTCTTCTTCGCCACTCTGTGACATGCCAAAAACATATTTTATTCAACAGCTTAATGACCAGTCTCAATCAGTTCTTAATTAATTACTTAAAAGCACATCCCCCCTGTTATTTTTTTTGTACATACAAACCACATATATATTCGAATCTACTCAAGTATTGCCTATATATGTATACATCTCTGCTATCCAGCCACTATCAAGTAATTCCACTGACTTTTTTTACGCCCTCACTTAGGACACTCTTGCATTGAGACACAAATACATAGAAGGATACACTATAACAATGTTTCTCAAACTTTTCTTTAACGGAACCATTGGCACATTCTGAGTATTTAGCGGAACACTTTTTTATATTTTATAGAGAGATTAAGTCAGGTGGTGGCCTACTAGTTAATTATTCCAGTAGTTCGAGGAACTACGGTGGAACACCTATTCAGGCACCGCAGAACACTAGGGTTCCGTGGAATACAGTTTGAGAAACACTGCACTATAAGAAACTGACATTAAGGAGGGTATTTAGATTCATACATCTCGAGGCCAAATAAGACTCCGAAATAGACAATACAGTAAAAACATTATGCACAATCAGACACAGCTGTAAAGAGATACAAATCGACATCTCTGATACAGCTCTCTTGCGTACATGCAATTGGCTCCTCCTATGAATGCGAGAATCGAGCACAAGGTGGCCATACTTTGCCATCAGTGTATCTATAATAAAGAAATGCCCTTGTACCTTAGAGAACTGTCCACTCTATATGTCCCTCAGTCAGCTCTGTTCTGCATGGACTCAAGGCTTCTAGTCGTGCCATGTTTCGCCCTCAAAAGCTACGGTCTGCGTGCTTTTTCAGTGGACGGGCCAAAGGTTTGTGACTCGCACCCCATTGATCTCATACAGACAACATGCTTCAATGCATTTAAAAAGAACATAAAAATCTATCAGTTCAGAACTTTTTTTTAGATTAGTTTGTCGTTTGTGTTTATGTCTGTTATGTTATTTCTAGCGCCTTGAGCCTACATATATGTTTGTTAACAGCGCTTTAGAAATAAAACAATTTTTATTATTCAATTATCATTTTAATCTATACTATCAAAACACTGGTTATACACTGTTAGAAACACACATGAAACATTTTCACCAGGGCCCCCATTCTATTTGTTTTTTTTTTCGCTGCTGCATTTACCGACTCTTTTTTCTCGCGTATGTGAATGTCTCTGAGATGGTTAAACAGAGGGTTTTTCTTTTAACGAATGATTGAAGTTATAGGAATGGTAGTTGGGTATTCCCATATTTTCTCTTGCTAATTCCTCTCTAGCGCACTTTGTTACACTCAAACTAATGACTAAAACAGACTGGAAGATTCTCTCTCTCGCTGACATGTTTGATATTGTCTGTCAAACTTTATTCATGGGTGCCAAATATCTCATCACTTAACATTCTACATTGTACTTCTGCATTAAGTCAGGTGACTTCGACCTTACATTGGTGCCTGGTCTTGTTGTATTTATGCAAACGGTCGTTAACTTGTAGTACAAACCGCTGGTAGACAACTTAACCGCTGTAGGCGTAATATATTTTAACTACTACAATACTTGATATAACTAAAATAATGGCAACGTTTTTTCGATTCCGAAGATAAAGATGCCGATTAAGAATGCGTGCAGTGATTCACGTGACTTTGCTTGCCCAGTTGCGACATGCTTTTTGTTTCCCGCAACTAATGCAGACAAAGCTGGCGGTCTAATTAGGTGTCATTTCCGTCCTCTGCACCTGTCTTCAATAATGGCTTTTCTTTGAGTCTGAAATGTTTGTTCCGCGGCTTTTGTGAGAGCTCTCCAACTGTCTCTTTCAGAGAATATCTGCTGCCAGCTTCTTACCTTTATAACCTAGACCAGTGGTTCCCAAACTTTCTTGTCTCGTAGACCCCTTGTCATGTTTTCTGATTTTCGATAGACCCCCTGCTTAACTTATATTGCATTTTTGCATATTCATAAACTAATTTTTTTAAACTAATTTCTAACAGCAGTGTATAAATTAATTAATTTGCCTCATGTACTATTGTAAAAGTTTTCGCAAAGAGTTTCTCGTGTATTTCTTGAGCTTTCACATTTGGCTCAAATATTGATCCTGCGGAGTTGTTTTCACTAACAGGAGAAGGGGCAAAGTTGAGTTACTGGCGCTTAAACCAGTAAGCTTCGGGCAAATGTTTTATCTATAGTGTTTTTCGTATTTGGCTATAGGTATAGAGATCTTGTAAGACGCTCACAAACCACCATCTTTTCTATATGATGTTGAAGAAAGATTTTATGAGTCTATTCTGACATTTTTTTCTCAATTTTTTTTTTTTTATCAGGGTGGCTTCGTCTCAAATAATGCTCCAGTTTAATTCATTTTATATGGTTATAAAAAGACTCTTATTATAGACAATCGCTTATTTAACAAGGAAATAAATAATCAACGCTTTAAAATCAAAATGTCTTTTTGTTAAATATTAGTTACATGTAGACAAAATTAACTATTTAGATTAGTATTGTAATTAAATACAACTATTTTACTTTTGAATAATAGAATTGATATTTATAACTAAGGTATAAATTATTTATAAGTGTTTGAAATAGTTACAATAATGGGGTGTTAAAATTAAAGTCATAGACCCCCATGAACATCTCATAGACCCCCAATTTACTTTTTCCCTTTCGTAGACCCCTTGGAAGTCTTCGTAGACCCCTGGGGGTCTATATAGACCACTTTGGGAATCACTGACCTAGACGAAAAAACAAGTTGTGATACAATGAAATAGATGTAGTAGACTTAAGTAATAATATAAGTTGGTATTTTTAACAAAATCTAACTCACTACAATAGCACTTCTTTTCAGCCTCACGTTCTGAAGTCGTCTGTACTAACTAAGACCGCTGAGCCCAGCCTGAGCTAGACAGGGAAACCAGTGACTTGGCAGAATTTAAGTCATTGGTTAATATGCATGACTGAATGCATGACGCGTAGGACGGAATCATCTTCTTTTTTTTTTGAAGTAACGTCTATATTATATAAGATAAGAAGATAAGACCGCCGACGACAAGGCTACTTATCTGGCATCATTCACATCCAATCGCTAATCTCTTCCCACCGCCACCATAGAAACACACACTCCATAACAGGTATGCGCTCTGGACTGTCGTCTCTGGGTTCGACCCTGCGCGCCGCCAACACCCGTTTGGCCACAGGAGGTTTTGGCTAGGATGTGATAATCTTCAAATCTGAAGGAACATCAGAAACATGTAAAACCTGAAGTATTTCCCTGAACGCACGTCATAAACATCCGAGCAGTGCAGGGAGTGCGGTCTACTTAAAACTTTTCGCAATTTAACTAGAACATTATCTTGTGTTGTTGTTGACAATGATGCGTCATTGCTATGACACGTGACTTGACGTCACACTTGGGAAGAAAAACAAACACATAATAATGTCTCCTGCACACGGTAGAACATGCACACACAATCACACACACACATACAAACACCATACCATCGTTTGTTACTCTTATCTCCTAATTATCTGAAGAATTTTAATGAAAGTTTTTTTCTGGAAAATGTCTTTTTTAAAAATATCAATATCCAAATGAACTTTGACATTTATTTCTTTAAAAGTTTTTTTTTTGTTGAGTTTTTTGGTTTTTTTTTTTTTTTTTTGTTTTACTTGTCAAACTTGGAACATTTTTCTCTGCTCACTATTTTGATGCCAGCACTTTGAATTGAAGATTATTGATGAGACAGAGGAGTGTACCTCATCATTTGGTTCAGTTAGCCGAGCCAAATTGTTTCAAACTCATTAAAGCATGTTATGATACTTGTATCTACAGCCTCTCACCCTCTCTCTCTCTCTCTCTCTCTCTCTCTGTTTCTTACATACACACCTACAGTATTATATCCATGCCAAGTTATTAGTATTATCCTCTCTTTTTATCTAATAATTATTAGATTACATACTTTTCTCAAGAAAAGGCAAGCCATTTATTTTACGCGTATTTCAGACTTAACTTAGTTGTGCATTAATAAGAGACTTGAGTCACTGATTATTATTTTTTATTTGGGTAATCATTTTTCATGCTTGAATGGAACTTAGACTAAAGCAGCTCTTATATGATTTGTGGAGTCGTGGTGGTTGATTGGTAAAGGTCTTGGCTTCCTGGGTTCAAATCATGGTAAAAAGTGGGATTTTTAATTTTGGCTCCACCCAGATCTTATTAGTTGTTGTAAAGACGGTTGATCTTTCTGGCCCCATGACGCCCAGGTTTACCGTTGGCCACAGAAGCAGACCTTTACATCATCTCCCCTATATATTGCAAAGTCTGAAAGTGGAACTTATATGAATCAGTCCTTGTAAATATGACAAGAATTATTTTTTAACATGCCTGGGAATTATTTATTTTCCAGCGATATTTATATATTTCCAAACTATAGTTTAGTGTTTTGTCTTAGAGCTTACTTAGAAATCGTGTATTGTTGGTTTTACCACTGACACTTGATAAACCGTCATGTGACAAAGAATGTGTGGTATACAGTTAGTTAACTGACCAACGGTTGTGGCATTGCCGGTCAGTGCTCAGGCCTTCTGTAACGAATGGTCTCGCCCAAAGGCAGGTCACGAGTACGGTGGCTTGATGACGTCCAGGCTAAACAAGTCCGGGCATGGAGACATAAAGCACAGGATAGATCAAATGGAAAGAATGTGCTAAAGCAGGCCAGGACCCTCCATAGGCTGCAGCGCCACTGGGATGGGATAAACTTTCACATTTTTTGAAGATATAGACATCTAGTGAGGTTTCATCGGTCAAGAAACCTGTCAAAAGATGTGAAAAAAAAAAGGTCCAACTCTGAAGCATTTTTTTAATGTTTATCTTTCGTTCACTCTCTTGCCCTTTTATTACGCTCCTGTCTTTCTGTTTCTCTTTCTCTCTCTGTCTCTGTCTCTCTCTCTCTCTCTCTCTCTCTCTCTCTCTCTGTCTCTCTCTCTCTCTCTCCTTCTCTCCCTTTTTTTTTATTCTGTTGACTCTTAACTCAGGTATTTTCACACAAACTCGTGAGTAAAGAAGTATGTAAAAGTGTGAGTACTTGTGCTCGCGCGCGCGCGCGTGTGTGTGTGTGACAAATGTTCCATATAGTAGAGATATTTTGACTTTTGTGAGTTCAGGCGAACTACTGACGGCGTTGTGTGTGTGTGTGTGTGTGATGTGCTCGCGCGAGAGGGCACGTGAAAAGGTATCAGTGTGTTTGATTTCAGCAGACGTGGGGTGTGCTCCAAGAAAAAAGATGACTATTTACCTACACATACCATTTTTTTTAAAACTTTTACCCGGTGTTTGTGTTTTATTTTGTCTTTCGGGTTTCTTTGTTGAGTTTCGTCAATTAGAATTTTTCTTCTAACATTGGGTCGCCATGCACTGTGTTGTGTAATCTTGCATTGAGATCATGGTTTTAGTGACAGTGCGGTGGTAGTGAGTTTCTGTTTATTAGACCCCTGTGTGATGTGATTGTGTATTCCAATGGAAAATGTGTTATATTCACTAACATGGAGTAGATTCAAGTGGTCAGTCAAAGCTAATGTAGTCACCTGTTAGTCAATTATTTGATTACTGAAACTAGCCGCCAATACATAAACAGCTTGATAAATGTATAGATCGATAGGAGTAAAACCATTATATGCATTGTTTTTCTATTCGTATTGAGTCGTATTATGATTTTTGTATACCATTTTCACACATTTGAAGGGCTTGTGGCCTAATTATAGCCTATTCGTGATTTGTCCGTTGCCCCACTTTGACCTAACTGTTGCCTATTCGCGACTTGTCTGTTGCCCCACTTTGACCTATTTGTTGTCTATTCACGACTTGTCCGTTGCCCCATTGTGACCTACTCGTTGCCATTTCGTGACCTAATTACTAGCTATTTGTAACCATTTTGTACAGACGTTTGAATTTCATACTTTTGGCCTAGTCCAGAAATATATCTTGTATCATGTTTACAGCCGAATGTTTTTATACTTTAAAATGAACTCAGCCTAGTTTTTTTCTAGCAAGCGTAAAGAAAGCCAGTTTTCTGTTTTTATTAATAAAAAGCGCGCGCACACACACGCACACACAGTGTTCACACACGAATCATTTGGTTCGGAAGTTGTTGTTTTTTCTTGTGTAGACTCAAGTGCTAGTATTTGTTCACAGCAGATTTTCTTTTCTTTTATATTGTTTCTCTTTATGTCCGTCGTGTTTTTCTTACTTCATCATCTCTTTTTTCTGTACGTTGTTTTTGTCTTTCCTCTTCATTGTTTCTATCTGGATGGCTGCCTGGTCGTGCGGTTTGCGCGCTGGACTGTCGTTCGGATTTATCAACGGTCGAGGGTTCAAACCCTGCCCGCTCCCATCCCCCGTCGTCCTGCGGCAGGTTTGGACTAGGAAGTAAGCTATCTTCAACTCTGAAGGAACATCCGAAACATGTAAAACATTGTAAACATTTTTATCTTTCTCTCTACATTGTTTCTTTCCTTTGCATCTCTCTTTTTATTCTACATGTCTCTTTCGTTTCATTCTCTCTTTCTTCTACGTTGTTTCTGTCTGTCTCCGCTGTTTCTTTCTTCTCTTCTTTGATTCTGCTCTTTCTATCCATTGTCATTGGTTTCTTTTCTTTTTTTTATTCTTTCCTCTGTTTCTCATTTTGTTTGATCATTGTTTCTCTCCTTTATTTTTGCTGTTTCTCTCTTTTCTCTCCCTGTTGTTTCTCCTCTGTCTTTGAATCGTTTCTCTCCTTCTTTCAAACTCCCCCCCCCCCCTCTCCCCTATGTTTCAATGTTAGCTTCTTCCTTCTTTTTCTCTGTATTGTTTTTTTTTTGTCCCAGACTCTCATTAAGTATCTCTTACAGTGTGTCCACCTTGATCCCTTACACCCCCCCTCCTCCCTCCCCCTCCTCCCTCTTCACCCCTCCCTCCATCTAAATCATCAGCACAGAACCTCTAGACCACTGACAGTGATGAATGCAGTGCCGTGATACACTTGAACTGCTATTATCGATAATAGCACATTCATGTCCCCATATTCGCCCGACCTTCTGTGTGGGTTGTGGGGAGGTGCTTGTGTGTGTGTGTTGTTTTATGCTTGTCTGATCATTGTTCAGTGTGTGTTTGTATTTTAGTTAACATCAAGTGTTCATATACTATGAAGGGCACAAAATTTGACTATATGCGAATAAAGAAAGCATCCCTCATAAGTCTAGTCGAATCACGAGTCTATAATGTTAGATGCAGCACATACAAATTGGAAATCATTTTGACCTAATATAATCAATCCCCTTTTAGGCCCGTTGGGTACGTTAGGTGTGGGGGGGGGTGCCTATTATCGACTTGACCAGGTAGTGGATCTGTTTAATGTCCGCTATCCGTTTCTTCCGGCCATCTCATTAGATACTCTCAAAGCTTTTTTTTTTTTGCAATGTGGACAATATATCAGTGGAGATGGTAAACAGGCAGAGAATACAGCTCTAGGGTAGCGGTTACTATCGTGGCGCCACTTTCTATACATTGATTATTTCTTTTTTCTGTTCTGGAAACAAAATATTGCAGTTTGCGTTTCGTAATTTTTTTCCAGTTTAGTTTTGCGGCATTTCTGTAACCAATCCTCACAAACATACTGTATGGACTTCATTCAAAAAACGAAAATCAAATAAGGCCCGACGCAGAGGCGTAGCTATGGTGGGGGTGGGAGGGGGAGAAATTGAAAATCCCCCCGGGCGCCCACTTGAGGAGGCCCCCAAATGAGTTGTTTTTTTTTAATAAAGATTAAATAATAAAAAAAAACGCAAAATGCAGGGGCCCTCAAAGAGGTCAAGCCCCACCCCCGGGCTTCCGAATGATTGCAAATATCTAGCTACGCCACTGGCCCGACGGTTGGGCGGGGCACTATATTAGCCTTCATGATTGTTTATGCATTTTATTTCTACGTATTTTAAGTTTTTTTTTATCATGTGGGGGGGAGGAAGGCAGAGGGGCACCCAAGTACCCAGTTGTCGGAGTCCCAGATATTTCTGTCGGCGGGACTGACTCAAGCTACCATGCTTCTAAACTTTCAAAAAATATCTAAAAATACCTTGTAAAAACGGAATATACATTCAAAATTTAATGACTTGACATTAATTCACAGTTTAGTTTTGCGGCATTTCTGAAACCAATCCTCACAAACATACTGCATGGACTTCATTCAAGAAACGAAAATCAAAAGGGCCCGACGCAGAGGCGCTGGTTGTGAATGTGTATGTGTTTCTTGAGTGAATGTTGTTCGAATTTTCATCCATATTGTTTTTTGTAAAGTAGTTACGCTGCGGTTGTCAATTGCAGTCAAACTGAATTTCCTTTAGATTGGATCAATAAAATTATCAATAAAATTATCTTATCTTATCTTAAATGTTGTTATAAACACAAATAATAAACAAGAGAATTGTGAATAAATCCAACTAAAAAGTGCAACTTCTGTGAGTCGTCTGCTTCTCGTATCATTCAGTTATTCCCCTTTGTCATTTCAAAACCATAAAACCCAGAATGCGATGGACCACATTGATCCATGAGGACCATGACCTATACAAATAAGTGCAATAGAGACAGTGTACTCTTTCTCTCAAAACCAAACACAGTATCATGTATATTTCAACCCAACTCGAGGCGGTTCTCAGAAAGTTCGATGTAACTCGGTTAGACATTTCTGCAGCATTTGACTTCACACACACACACCCTTCCACGTTCTCCACTGTCCCAGGTCACTCAGCTGTCTGCTTGACAAGTCTGCACTAATAAAACCAGCTGATCTGAATGTGATTCCCCCCAAGAGAAAACCTGGTATTGAAATTTGGAGAAAAAAAAAGTTTCTCAGAGGAAGTCTCACAGACCTATACAACATTCATTCAGAATGCACCAGTATTTTCTACTGTTCTTAACTAGCACTTCAGAGCACTCTATACAATTTTAAAATTACTTTTAAAAAAGATGCATGAGAAATGTGGAATTGGCTGTAATCCACGCTACTGGAATGTCTAGACGGTAAAGCAAAACGAATTCACTATGAGATCTTTTCAAGTTGTATATCTGTTTTTTAAAATTCAGCATCACGGGAAGCATTGAGCACAGAAGTAGAATTACTTGAGCAGGTCAACTGGTTCAAATGTGCCCAATTCTTGTCGGCAATCGTGCCCAATTCTTTTCGGTGTGGAGGCGTAAGCCTTTCACACACACGCGCCACATCACTTGAAAATATCCAAAAGAGTTAATCAATGAGCTGTCGTTTCTAGAGGCCGGATGTGACCCACGGGCCGTATGTTGGGCATCACTGGTCTGAGAGAATTAATAACAAATATTGTCATCCCTAACGCTATTCCCGGAAATTTAACAATTTATGTTTATATCATCATTGTCATCCCTAACGCTATCCCCGGAAATTTAACAATTTATGTTTATATCATCATTGTCATCCCTAACGCTATTCCCGGAAATTTAACAATTTATGTTTATATCATCATTGTCATCCCTAACGCTATTCCCGGAAATTTAACAATTTATGTTTATATCATCATTGTCATCCCTAACGCTATTCCCGGAAATTTAACAATTTATGTTTATATCACCATTGTCATCTTCAGTAAGACTGTAAGACAGTGGGAGGGTGTAACAGGGTGGCCTGTTTCTTTCTCCTTTAGCGTCACCAGCAGATGGCTGCCTGGTCGTGCGAAATGCGCTCTGGACTGTCGTTTGGTTTTCTCGATGATCCTAAGTTCATACCCTGCCCGCTGCCCCTGTCGTGCTGTGTAAGGTTTGGACTAAGATGTGGATTATCGTCAGCTCCGAAGGAACATTCGAAACACGTTAAAACATTTTACAAACAACAAATGTAGGAATTTAAAGTAGACAATTCGAATCTTTATTTAGGCATACATGGTAAGACACAGCTGTGTTGAAGACAGATAATCCAGGTTTGCTGTGATAAGGACTTGAACTGCCGCACTTTAGTTTATAGTATTTGCTTTTTTTGTTTATTTATTGCCTGGACCAGGTAACGAAACAAGCAAAAAAAAAGTGTGTGTGTGTGTATTGTGAAGTGGTTCATCCAGTAGACACCATCATCTGTTTGACCTGAGACTTCAGCTGGAATAATCCCTGACATATTGTGAACCATTTCTTGCCTAGAACCTTTTTTTTTAAGTTGACTTCCTCCAGGGGGTTAGAGGTACGTGAAAGTACAGAAGCAATACTTACAGGGGTTCTCATCGTCTCGTAGACTACAACACCAGTTGCGTAGATTTGTTTTTTCTGATTGATTAGTACTTTAGTGTCTTTAACGAAATCTTTTGGGGCCCACGTTTCCCATCCTGACGTCATTTTGACCTCTGACCTTTAAAGTCTCGTTGGTTTATGACTTGATTTGTTAAAACTTTGCGCCTTCTTTGATTGGCTACACACCGGAAATGCAAACAGATACATGACCTATATCAAGTAACAACAAAAAAAAAGCTTTTATTCTAATCAACTCCTCCTTTGAGAAGATGATTGTATTCTATAATGTCTCATTCTATTTATTTCTTGTAGTATTTCATTATTGTAAAATATCCTTCTTGTGAGCTTTGGGACGATCAAAATAAGAGTTCTCTCTAAGTAGTAGTTGTTTTTACAAAGATAAACATATACTGTTACATTTCCGGGCAAAAAGGTTAGGGCCCTTTTTTTTTTTAAATGCGCGTCCACCCAGTGTCCAGCTTCCATATTCAACCCATGAAGTGTTAAGTTAACAGAAGGAATTATAAAAAAATATTCTGTTTTACAAAAATTGTACCAAGATGTATCAAAGTTTTTGTCAAAGTGTTTGTAGATTATTATTAACTTGTTTCCATTCGTTCTCTGCTATTCTTGTTAGTTTTGTTGTATTGAAATAAAGGGATAATTTAAAAAAAATATAACATAGAAAAGTGTGTAGGTGTGTGTGTGTGTGTAACTTCAATTTAAAAAAAAAAATAAAACTAACTTTATTCCACAAAGAGTAATTTTCCGTTATGTTCAAAAGGCTACCTAATGAAAAAGTTATTACTAATTCATAAGTTCATCTTCCTCAAAGAAAATGTCACCAGACAAAGGAACTCAAAAGATCTCTCCATTCATTGTTTAGACATCATAGTGTTTTAATCTCGTTAGCAGAGACCTCTTCTGTTTGTGTGTTAAACATTACAGAGACCTTTTCTATTTGTGTGTTTAATATTAGATACAGACCTCTTCTAGTTGCGTGTTTAATATTAGATTAGATATAGAGACCTCTTCTAGTTGTGTGTTTAATGTTAGATACAGACCTCTTCTATTTGTGTGTTTAATTTTAGATACAGACCTCTTCTATTTGTGTGTTTAATTGTAGATACAGACCTCTTCTATTTGTATGTTTAATATTTGATACAGACCTTTTCTATTTGTGTGTTTAATATTAGATTAGATATAGACTTCTACTAGTTGTGTGTTTAATGTTAGATGCAGACTTCTATTTGCTTGTTTAATATTAGATACAAACTTCTTCTATTTGTGTGTTTAATAATTGATACAGACCTTTTCTATTTGTGTCTTTAATATTAGATTAGATATTGAGACCTCTTCTATTTGTGTATTTAATATTCGCGGAGTGAATATATGTTATATACAACTTTAGCTTTTATTCGATAACTTCATTATATTTTAAAGTCGTTATTAAAAATGAAAAGTACGACTACACAGAAAAGAGAAACTAAGTCACATAAGCCAAGCGAGGTAGTGAAAGTTAGACACAGTCGAGTCCAAGTAGCCAAGTGCTGTAATGAAAGTAAATCTCAGCCGAGTCTTAATAGGCAGTGCAACAATAGTTTCGATTGTAAACATGAAGAAAAAAAGACTAATTTGTTTTTACTTTCAGATCAATGATTAATTTTGTGTGTCTGTGTGTGTGTTAGTCAGGGTTCAGTGTCTCTATCTTCCAGTGTGAGATCAGTGAATATGTTGTTGTTGTTTTTTTTTTACCTACATCTGTCTTGTGAGGTCTGTGATCGCTACATACTTACGGCCTTGGAATCTTTTTACCTGTGGAACCCTTGTCGTGCACGTGCAACTCTTCACACACACAGACGCTTACCACACATACACAATGACGCTCACCACGCACACACAGACGCTGACACGTGGCCTGCTCAATATCAACACTAAGTGGTCCTCCCACCAATCGTTCCCCTTCGCCCCCGCTGCAACAACCTTGCACTTTCTCTCTCTAATGTAGTGAGACCTAATCATCCTGGCCAATTAAAACCCCGTCTCATCAAAGGCGGCCCTTAAGGGCGGGACTGGCTATGAGCGTGTAGCGTTTTAAAAAAAAAAACAACGATTATCATATGTCCTTCCTTTTATTTTCACGTAACCATTCTAAAATTAGACTGAACTATTAATAGATTTTTGTTGTTGTTGTGGGGGCAAACGCATGACCTTTAACCCGGACATAAACTTAGTTCCAGTTTCACTTTTTGATTTCTTTTCCTATTGACACATTTCTTGAAGTATAAGTAATAAATAAAAATATTTTTAATAAGCTGCTGAAAAGATGAACCACTCAGCTTTCCTGGGGTATAATTCTCTACACCATAAGCTCATTAGACTTAAATCTAATATATAAAGTTGAATGTAAGGTGTGTGTATGTATGAATACATGTATATATGTCTCTTATAGAAATCAAAACCGTTGGACTAATCTTAATGAAACTTGGCAAGAACGTTCCTTAGATAATAGCTGTGATCTTAGGATACGTAGAGTTGCCCTACAAGAATAGATTTTACTAGATTTCTTATTTTATCTTATATAATATAGACGTTACTTCAAAAAAAGAAGATGATTACGTTCTACGCGTCATGCATTTAGTCATGCATATTAACCAATGACTTAAATTCTGCCAAGTCACTGGTTTTCCTGGCTAGCTCAGGCAACCCATTCCATGCCCTAATAGCACTAGGGAAGAAGGATTTTGATCTATCAGCCATCTTAGAATTTTACCTATTAAAACAGCAGAGGTGTCGTTTATATGAGACAACTAAACAAAAAAACAAACAAAACAAAAACGAAACAACCCGGGCATAGCTAGTACTGTTTAAGACAGACGCCTCTGATCAGTTCTCACACTCGATAACCTGATAAGCTGCAATGATTTAGTTCCATTTCTTGATTAGGTCAACATTTCGTAAGATCCCATATAGATTTTGACATTTGCCATTCAGAGAATGTCTTTTTTTTTTTTTTAAGTGTACGTATTTTATCTATCCGATTAATAGCCCAAACCAAACTATATCCATTCCTTGACCCTGACCTTTCGACACCATCTATCAAGTTCATAACGACACTGGAACTAATTCTCAAAAGTCAAAGACTACGCTCATCTATTTAACTCGCCCCCCCCCCCTTTTTTTTCCCCCATACCGCCCCCGCAACCACGAGATCTGATTGAACAAGCCTAATGGAGAAGTCTTTGGGTGCCCTTATAATTACGTCGGCTAAGTGGCGTTCAGTGTTCCTCATTGGTAGTCTGGTCACTCCGAGTGGCAATATCTTCACCCACACAAAGGGCGCACGCACTCCACACACAAGTACACACAATTTTTTTTTTCACGTTGATTTCATGTCCAGTGGTCTGGAGGTCAAGACAACACTCCCAGCTCATCAGTCCATCACTAGAAGGATGTAGAAAAGACCAACGATACCCAGGTCACTTCTTAATTGGTCGTTAATGTAGAGGATAACCTTAAACACAAATGGCACATAGATCTTTAGAAACACCGAATCTGAAGTGTTCATAATTCATAATTATTAACATTTGTCAAGGCCGGATTTGATTTTCTGGAGGCCCCTTACAGTGTTTTGAAAGCTTTAATAAAGATCCTTTTTTTAAATCAAAGTACGTATATCTAAATAGCATGCTATATTTTGAAGGAAGAATTGAGGTTCTTATAAATTTAATCTAACCTTCTTTTTTTTTTTCTACGTTTCCCTTAAGGTTCCATTATATTGCCACCCGATTTCTTTTTATCGCTTGCTTTTATTTTTCTGGTACTGAATTATATTGCTTAAAGAACGTAAAAGAGATTTTGAAAAAAAAAACCAATGCTGTTTTTAACTTCTAGTGTGAAAATCCACAATCGTTTTCCTTTTATTGTTTGGGTTATTTCTTGTTCCAATACACACGAAGATCTGGATATAAAATCAAACATTCGCATGATATAAGTACCCATGATTTGACCGCACGTGATATTGGTTCACTATGGCTGACTGACCACTTGAAAAAACGTAATATACCTATTTCTTATAGAGGATCTTCGATCCCAGCATTCAATGTATTGGTTTTCTTTAATGGACTTTGTCCAACAAGTTTCGATTTCCGTTGCTACCTGGATGCTACATATATTGCTACCTGGATGTTACATATATTGCTACCTGGATGTTACATATATTGCTAGCTGGATGCTACATATATTGCATACTTTGGCTATGGAAGAGTTCTAGGGGTACGAACTACTGAGACAGTCACGTGATCTGGCCCCATGTGTTTGCACAACTCGTGAGACGACAACTCTCGTGTCTCAGTGCATGCAATGAATGCCGAGGAAACCAACTGTCTCCTGCATCAAGTCTACACTTTACTGTGGTTTATGGGACCTGGCTTCACGGTAAGTTTCTCTTTGTCGTGTGGTAGTGCTAGTTGAACTGGTGTGCCTACTGAAGCGGAAATTCTCTCAGCAGTTCACCGATGGGGGAAAAACCCAAGGTGTTAAAACATGTCTGCATTTAGTCTATGTTTGTCTGGGTCGAGAAAAGGTCAAAATTGAACTGCTTAAATATCTTCATCGTGAGTAAGGACGGGAGAGGCCCAAATTTTCTTTTAAATGCCCCAATTAGAAACTCTACAGTATCCTTAATGGATATATATATTTCTATACTAGTTAAGAACAAGAAGATTCCTCGAACTGCTGGGTTGTAGTTCGTCATGTCTGGCTCAGTCAGAAAGAAAAGAAGGCATACTTTTCGGGGGGGGGGGGGTGAAATCGTGGTCTGTATATTGCTTAATAAAAAAATACATACCATCGCCTTGTTAAAGATGCGTTGCCGGGGAGTTGGGTAGGTGTGTTTTAATGGAGTAAACAAATAAGGGTGTGAGAGTTGACCTAATGACGTTCTTTGAGTTTATGTAGACCAGAAGCCACACTGGAACAAGTTTTCATGGTAGTGGTGTGTGCGGGCTTTAATCTCACTACCACCAATATCCACGCATCCAAGTGTAATATTCTCAGAGCTTCTCAAACACCATAGGAAGCGACCCACAGTGTTGTGCCTGCGCTGCAATAGAAACGTCTTCCAGTCGGTTTCTGTTCCTTCAAGTAAATCACTGTCTCAGTACAGTAAACAAACTAGGAATCACTTTCTGTTAGAATAATCAGGGGTTCTCAACCTGTGGGTCGCGACCCCCTTTGGGGGTCGATTGACGATTTGCCAGGGGTCGCCAAAGACCATCGAAAATATGGATTGTTTTTGTCTATTCTTCTATTGTTGCATATGTGTGTGGGGGAGGGGTCGCAACAGAGTTGGGGGGGGGGGGTTGTAAAATGGGGTCGCCGAGCATAAAAGGTTGAGAACTGCTCTGTTCGATGAAAGTGCCACTGATGACTTCTTTTTCCTTTTGATTACATTCTTGAAACCAGTGATGCGCGCGCTGACCGTAAGAAATCAAACTAAATTACTTTGAAATGTGTAAGCCTCTTGACGTCGTCCCAAAGTAATTTACTTCTATATTACTTCAACTGCAGTGATGTTGTGTTGTTTACTTTTTTCAAAAGTAATTATCAAATATTTTAACGCTGTTACTTTTATCTTAGATTGCATCGTAGCCTACGAAAATGGTGATTATCAAAGGGAAATAAGCCTGATGAAAAATCCTTAGATGTTTTTTTTTTTTTATGTATTAAGTCATTTTGGCGGTAGTTAAATTTGATTGCCCACTTCCATGAGATTGAATATTTCAAAGAAACATTTTCCTTTTATTACTTTAGATTTTACGACTTCCGTAGAATTTAGAAAATTATTTCTATAATAAATATTAGATACTAGGATTTAAGTCTACAGTTTGATCACGCCTACTTCTGACTAATGGATCGCTCGCCATATTTATGTGCAGATTATCGTAAACATTACTTTCCAATTATTACTACATTTTGATCACATGATTACATATTATTATATTAAACATGCCAAGCTTGAGTTGTATATAAACATATATGTAATATTGTAATAAATACAAATTAAATTCTTTTCCATAACACTTTAACTCTGTTCCTGCATACTGAGCATTTTTTGACGATTCTTCTAATACTCTCTGACACCAAATGTGAAGACTCTTTTACTTGCAGACGTTTTGTTTGTTTCAATAAGTTGTTTATTTTATTGCACATTATAAATATGTGACACTATATGAGCACTGTATAGAGTCTTATCTTATCTTATATAATACAGACGTTACTTCAAAAAAGAAGATGATTACGTCCTACGCGTCATTAAATTCTGCCAAGTCACTGGTTTTCCTGGCTAGCTCAGGCAACCCATTCCATGCTCTAATAGCACTAGGGAAGAAGGAGTATTTGTACAAATTTGTCCTAGCATATGGGACGAGAAATGTGCCTTTATCTTTGTGTCTTTCAGAGTATTTTATTAAATTTTGTATTTGAAGATTATGGTTCAGTGTTTTATGTATAATTGCTACTTTACTTTTGGGTCTTCTATCCTGAAGACTTTCTAAATTTAGTGATTTTACTAAAGGTGTTACTCTAGTCAAATGTGAATATAATTTTTTTATGAATCTCACTGCTCTATTTTGTGTCTATTCCAGTTTCTTAATGTTTTCTTTAGTTGAGGGGTCCCAAACGGTGGATGCATATTCTATTATTGGCCTAACCAAGGTTAAATAACATTTTTGTTTTATGTTCTTATTTGATTTATAGAAATTTCATTTAATAAACCCCAATGCTTTGTTTGATTTTTTTTTTATAGTTTCATCAATATGTGGATTCCATGACAGTTTTTCATTTATTATAACACCTATGTATTTTGCGTTTTTAGTCTGTGTTACTGGTTTGCCATGAATAAGTTAAGGTGGAATTAATTTGTTTTAGTTTAGACCGTAATATTACACTCTGAAAATAAAACATTTGAACGTTAGACACTGTAACAGAAAACTATTTCATATTTGATATAGCTCTTATCCCCTTCCTGATTGCTTTAAGAAAGCATCTGACATGGACAGTCCAAAACTACTGGACACAGCTGGACAGGATGCTAGCCTTTGTTCCTTCTCTCTATTGTCAAGAGAAAGAGACAGAAAATGGATTTTTTTTTTGTTGTCTCCCCTTTTTGTACTCATATAAAAAAACACACACACACACACATATACAAAATCAGGCGTATTCACGCCACCGTGTGAAGCCAAATTAAAAGGAGAAAAAAACGAAAGGATTTTTTTTTAAAAGAAGAAGAAGCTGCTAGCATATGATCTCTAAAGGCATTTTGTTTTTAATGCTAAAGCTTGTTTCTTTAGTTATAACCATAGACATAAATAAATATAGACTGGCCGAAGGAAGTAACTTCATGTAACTTGAAAACATGTATATCTATTGTATTCGGATTTCCGAAGTATGAAAAATTGCATGATCTTCATTCTTAGAGATTAAACAAAACACTAGTGAAAAGTTTGTAAATACTTATATTGGTTATGGCTGAAATAGATATGAATACTTAACTTTTATACTGCTCATAAATGCTGTATAATAAAGTACACAAAATTGCAAGTCACAAATTTTCGTTTCCTAAAACTCTTTAATCGGCCAGTCTATATTTATTGATGTCTATGGTTATAACCCAGTCTCCGGAATTTAAAGACGTCTATGAGTTCAAGGAATCACGCTTTTTATGGAGCGTGCTTGATACTGGCTGACGAATTCTAACGTAACCTTGAGCAGGGGTTGACGCAGATGACGGTATATAATGTTAAGGTGACACGAATGACGGAACCCCGTGTGTCGATTGTAATTTTGAAGTGAATTGAAATACATCGTTTCCATCTTTCGATATATTGGTATTTCATTCGCCTTACTACGTAAATCTATATTGAAACTGAAGGCTATATATCACATATAGCTGTCCATAAAAGTTGAGTTCATTATTTTTTTTTAACTCAAGATATTTGTCTGAAAGTCAAGTTGTACGCCTATCAGGGGCGGGATGAGTGACAAAATCGTCGTGGGCGTTTCTATACAATCAGGCCCATAAATTGCATATATATATATATATATGATGGGCATCCAATTATAGGCATACTATCATCAAAATAATTAAGTTTGAGTATCGATAACTATACGCATGCATACAGTGAGCTTTATATTTTATAAGAAATATAGGCCTTATCTAGTTTTTTAATTGCTAAGTGTGTAGCCCCTAAAAGGATTAGGCCCATTACTAGTAGCACTGTCTACGGATGTAGGTTATAAACATTATTTCGGAAAGTTAGCATTACACTGTAGAGAGATTTCTTTTACACTCGACGCACAGAGGGCCTGTTTTATACGAGAATATTATAAAACATGAAACAATTGACATAGTGGCATCCTTGCGGCTCTTTCGGTGGATCTGACTTTTGCTTTAAATACCCACCTGGCTTTTGCTTGATATAGCCATATAGCCACTTCTCTCTGACGCATGGAATGGATAGTTGTACTAGCAGACTGAGGCTATGACCCAGCGGGAACTGTTAACAATGCCCCTGTTTGTTTTGATCACGTGACACAAATGATGAATGAGTATGTAGTTGTTTAGTGTAAAGTGTTTTTTTAACTGTTGCCGATGTGTCTTGACTTCTGTATACATTTAAGTACTCTGTACAATTTTGAGTGTTTTGTGCGGGCGTTCATGTGCGAGATTGCTAAGCAAAACACAAACACAGGTTCAAACTTGGATGGCTGCCTGGTCGTGCGGTTTGCGCGCTGGGCTGTCGTTCAGATTTATCGGTGGTCCCGGGTTCAAACCCTGCCCGCTCCCACCCCCCCCCTCGTCCTGCGGGAGGTTTGGACTAGGAAGTAATTATCTTCAACTCTGAAGGAACATCCGAAACATGTAAAACATTTTTTACTGTACATCAGTTAAAACTTATTCATACAGAAGCTCACGCACTAGTCTCTGACGCTGCTAGATGTTGTCACCTGAAAATCCCATTGCCAAGCAATGAAAATAACACCGTAACAAAATTAAAGCCCACTATTCACGGCGTCACTAAATGTCGCATTTGAAGTCCTTCAACTATAGTGCGTCGCTAAGCTAATTAACTATATTAGATAGATTATGACTCGTTTTTTGGAGAAAATAAGATCCTGGGCATAAGTTAAGGTCAGAATATCGTCCATTTAATGGCTATCCCCTCTCCATGCAATTGTTGAGTTGAAAAAAAGAGGAGCTTATACAGTTAGTGATCGTAATATTGCACAGCCTGCAAGAATCAGGTAGCACTGTGTTCTGGCAACTGATTACAAATGAATCATGTCTTTTCTTAGAGTTGACTCCCTTAGATCATTTCAAAGGGAAACTTACTTAAAAGAAAAGTGGTCATTTCTCTTAGCTATAATACAAATAAATATCGAATGTGTACTCACACACAAGAACATACATACACATACACATCATTTGAAATTAAACCCAGTTCAAATCAACCATAATGAATTACGAATCAAATCACTTTGATGCATCATTTACCTTTAATTTAGAATTCACTGACATTTTTGGTCTTTATACTTTATCCCAGCAAGTATGACTTGAATGTTTTTCCCCTTCGAGTTCCGTCTCTCCACCAACGCCGCCCCTGTTGTTTTTTTCTTCACGTAACATGTTCACATCAAATCACCTCTTATAGATCTATACTGTAAAAACGAAAAAAAAAATAAAGTGTTTAAGTTGTGTAGCAGCAACCCATGCTGGGCTGGCGCCGCCTATGTCAGAGTGACGTCACTTTCGAGATTACGTCGGACGTGATAACGCTAGCTTGATTTCGCCTTCGCTTTAAAACCAGCCGACACGTATTTTTTTTTTTTAAAAATGTTGTTGTTTGTACAGCGCGTGGCATTGTGGGACTACGTGGTGGTGGTATGTGGTTTATCTAGTCATGTGGTCAGCCTCACCACATTTAACCCTCGGCATTGCGTCATCGCTTTAACGGACTAGTGATTATAGATGTGTGTGCTATAGTTCTCATTTTGTGTATTATAGTGTGATTCGAAACTAGCGAAATGTTTACCGGAGAATGTTGGATTTAAAGTTGGCAATATCGTGTTAACCACCCCCCTTTTATTTTTATTTTTTTTTACTTCGGGTTCCCCGGATGTCACCGAATGGATCAATACAAGGTGAGGCGAATGCTGTATAATCAACGCGTTTCATTCATGTCTGCCTCACGAGGGATATTTTTAATCCTCTCTGGGTTTTTCTTTTCACTCAGGGCTCGCCATTTATGGTAGAGATATAGATCTAGGTCTATTTCAAGTGTCGTATGCTATCTGTTTGTGTAGAATCGAAAAGAAGAACGTCTATTCGGCATATAGTTAGAACGTCAAAATATGGAAATTCTTTTAAATTGTGTTTGCCACCGAAAAAAAAACGACAGCAAAAAACTTAATGCTCAAGATTTTGATATATGTCCCTGACTTTCTTTCTGATACCCTTAACTTGAGGACTAGTTGGCTGAGGCTGAGTGACTAGAGCGCTTGAGCTGTAAATCCGCGTGTTCTTAAAGTTCGAGTCCAGGTAGATTCTTTGAACCGACCCATCTCGACAACTGATAAGTAATTGGCACCTGTTGTAAAGAGTATTTAGTGCTGGTTGTTGTGCATGCTATATGAACCTATCATTATCGCTTGGCACTGATTCATCTGTTTGCTATTCAGTTAATATCTCCCGAAGAATGTTAATGTTGGAAACCAATTTTCAAACCTAAAAATAGTGCTAGAAATTAGCTAAATGCCCGCCTTTTATTATTGTTACGGATTTTCATTCTGTTTTGTCGCACTTTCACTATATTCTCAATGTTAAACTGTAAAGACAGTTGCTCGACGGATCAATTTTCATCTTTCGTCCCCCACCCCACCCTACCCATACTGTGGCGCCAGCATTTCGTCCCGGAACATTTTGGTGGTGAAACGTCTTTTGGCGCCGCTCTGTCCGCTGCCACTAGGAAGAGATCCTCTTTACAACTGGGAAAGACAAATTATTTCGGCTTATTGATTGTTTTTTTTTTGTTTTTTTATCTGAGCAGTATTTAGCTCAGCATACAGTGTGCGTGTGGGTATACGTCTGCTGCAGCGGTTCTAAACTTGTGAACCAAAGGTCTATTGATAATTTCTACAGACAATTCCCACACACAACCGCGAAAATTCAGTCTGACACACTATCCTGTTTCAGTCCGATACACTAATCTGCTTATAGACCAATACACTACTTTCTACATACACCGACACACTTCCTTCTATATAGACTGACACACTACTTTCTATATAGACCGACACACTTCTTCCTATATAGACTGACACACTACTTTCTATATAGACCGACACACTTCTTCCTATATAGACAGACACACTACTTCCTATATAGACCGACACACTACTTTCTATATAGACCGACACACTACTTTCTATATAGACCGACACACTACTTTCTATATCTTATCTTATATAATACAGACGTCACTTCAAAAAAGAAGATGATTACGTACTACGCGTCATGCATTTAGTCATGCATATTAACCAATGACTTAAATTCTGCCAAGTCACTGGTTTTCCTGGCTAGCTCAGGCAACCAATTCCATGCTCTAATAGCACTAGGGAAGAAGGAGTATTTGTACAAATTTGTCCTAGCATATGGGACGAGGAATGTGCCTTTATCTTTGTGTCTTTCAGAGTATTTTATTAAATTTTGTATTTGAAGATTATGGTTCAGTGTTTTATGTATAATTGCTACTTTACTTTTGAGTCTTCTGTCCTGAAGGCTTTCTAAATTTAGTGATTTTACGAAACACACTACTTTTTAAATAAACCAACACACTACTTTCCATGAAGATCGATACCCTACTATGCTTATAGACTGATACACTACTTTGCTTACATGATTACAGACAGATACACACTATTTCTCTCAGGCCAGACATAGTCCGTTACACTGAGAGGTCTATTTTTAACCCTTTCACTTCTAGACTTCTCGAGTAAATACTGCTTACGATTAATTGTAGCAGTTTAGTCAATCTACCGAGTCTTTGGTTTTCCTCGTATCTTAAACTCCTAAAACCTGAAAGTGTTTCTGCCTGGTTCATTGTGGACATTCTGTTTAGGTGGCCAAACCGATGTTTTAAACATACGTCCCCGGTACTGCTTGGAATTCTCGCTGTTGTATCTTTTTTTAACCCTTTCACACCACGACATGGCGTGTAACTATCAGGTCACTCTAGTACTTACTACACTTACCACACATTTCTATGTTCAACTATTGTGTTCAACTATTATGTTCAACTGTTATGTTCAACTGTTATGTTGAACTATTGTGTTCAACTATTTTGTTCAACTGTTATGTTCAACTATTGTGTTCAACTATTATTTTCAACTGTTATGTTCAACTATTATGTTCAACTGTTATGTTCAACTATTGTGTTTAACTATTACGTTCAACTATTATATTCATCAATTTGTCAAAACTATTGTGTTTAATTATTATGTTCAACTATTGTGTTTAACTAATATGTTCAACTTTTGTGTTCAACTATTGTGTCACAGCACCAGGGCTAACTATTAGGTCATTCTGTCCCCAGCTTCCATTACGTCAGACCTTGTATTACCCAGCCACCATGTTCAACTATTGTGTCACAGCACCAGGGCTAACTATTAGGTCATTCTGTCCCCAGCTTCCATTACGTCAGACCTTGTATTACCCAGCCACCATGTTCAACTATTGTGTCACAGCACCAGGGCTAACTATTAGGTCATTCTGTCCCCAGCTTCCATTACGTCAGACCTTGTATTACCCAGCCACCATGTTCAACTATTGTGTCACAGCACCGGGGCTAACTATTAGGTCATTCTGTCCCCAGCTTCCATTACGTCAGACCTTGTATTACCCAGCCACCATGTTCAACTATTGTGTCACAGCACCGGGGCTAACTATTAGGTCATTCTGTCCCCAGCTTCCATTACGTCAGACCTTGTATTACCCAGCCACCATGTTCAACTATTGTGTCACAGCACCGGGGCTAACTATTAGGTCATTCTGTCCCCAGCTTCCATTACGTCAGACCTTGTATTACCCAGCCACCATGTTCAACTATTGTGTCACAGCACCAGGGCTAACTATTAGGTCATTCTGTCCCCAGCTTCCATTACGTCAGACCTTGTATTACCCAGCCACCATGTTCAACTATTGTGTCACAGCACCAGGGCTAACTATTAGGTCATTCTGTCCCCAGCTTCCATTACGTCAGACCTTGTATTACCCAGCCACCATGTTCAACTATTGTGTCACAGCACCAGGGCTAACTATTAGGTCATTCTGTCCCCAGCTTCCATTACGTCAGACCTTGTATTACCCAGCCACCATGTTCAACTATTGTGTCACAGCACCGGGGCTAACTATTAGGTCATTCTGTCCCCAGCTTCCATTACGTCAGACCTTGTATTACCCAGCCACCATGTTCAACTATTGTGTCACAGCACCGGGGCTAACTATTAGGTCATTCTGTCCCCAGCTTCCATTACGTCAGACCTTGTATTACCCAGCCACCATGTTCAACTATTACTTCTAACTATTACTTTCAACCAATATGCCCTACTACGTATGTCCTACCGCATCGTATTTTACGTCCTACAGCCAAGTTTCTACTATAACGTATTTTTACGTCCTACGTCTATGTCTTACCATAACTTTTTGTATACCCTGCTCGTGTAAGAGATGCGTGTAGATATATCTTTATTATATTATATGTATGACATTAGATCTTTATTTCTGCTCCACCATTCAGGCCATCTCAACCCGTGGCCACCCCTCCCCCCCCCCCACCACCACCCACATCAATACAAATCATGAACTAAATCTGTCTGTTACGAGCAAACTACAACTTCATCCTCGCCCCCCCCCCCTTCCTCCCTCCTGTCTTAGACATCGCCCCCCCCCCCCCGCTCCCGTCTCAGACATTTGGACACCCAGACATTTGTAGTAGTTTACGGTTAGAAAGCAGACAATCAGTCCTCCCCTCTCTCCCTTGGATGGTGTAGTCTGAGGTTTGATAAGCCAACGTCGGCTTTAATCATCATTGCCTACTCACTTGGGACATTGCCTAGTATTGCCTACTCACTGGGGACATTGTTGTAGGTTTTTTTTTTGTCTTCTATAATCTGAGGGTTTACGTCCCTTTTCTAGTCCTTCATTCTGCTATGTATTCTTTCTTTCTTCTTCTTCTTTTTTTTTCTGTTTTGTCTAGAACAGCGGTTCTCGGCGACCCCTTTTTACAATATCCCCCGCGACCCCCCCACCATACACACACATACAGCAATAGAAGAATAGACAATAACAATCCTTATTTTTGATGGTCTTAGGCGACCCCTGGCAAATCGTCAATCGACCCCCAAGGGGGTCGCGATCCACAGGTTGAGAGCTCCTGGTCTAGAACTATGTATCTCTTTGTGTCTTTCTCTCACTCTCCTTCTCTCTTTTTTAAACTTTCTTTTTATCTCTTTTCTTAACTTTCTTTTTCTGTATCTTTATCGCCATCTCTCTCTCTTTCTTTCTATATCTTTCCAACTTCTCTTTCTATATCTTTCCAAACTGGTCCAGATAAGTGATAGGATCATAGGGTATTGAGAAAGCTAAAAGCATGCATCGCGCCACACAAAAACAACTTGTAAAAATATTTCTAATCTCACGGATTACATGACATGACCTAAATTGTGCCGATGTGCCGAAAACTCAAAACTCACGGATTTATTGTTGATGGACTAAATCTATTATAAATTTAATTACATAAAAGATGCAAACTAATTGATATAAATACCCTTAATTGAAGATTTTTAAAAAGTTTTTATGATTTTCTTGTTGTTGTTTGTCCTATTCGATCGTAATAATGTCAGTATCATAGACTTATATATAGGTACTATATCTAGACTGGACATGGAGACTTTTTAACACTACAAAAAATGTCGTGAAAATTTTTTAGAAAGTTGAATCAAGGCGTTGTTTTGTAAAGTAGTCTAAAGAAGAATTCGCAATTTTTTTTCCATCCTAACCTATGTAACATATAATTTAATTTTTAGATCTAGATCTAGTAAATGAACATAAAAAATAAGAGTACTATCGTCTCATAATTATTATTTTGCAATTTTTAAATACATAATCTTCTTATCAAAAGACTGAATGCAACACTAAATTGTGAACTTTTGGTGTAGTTTTGATAATCAATTACTAGATCTAGATCTAAAAAATAAAATTATATGTTACGTAGGTCAGGGTTGAAAAAAATAACATAATCACTTAACTACTTTACAAAACAACGCCTTGATCCAACTTTCTACAAAATGTTTACGATCGATCAGTCGCGGATAAGAATTTATTTCCGGTTTCCAGTGTAGTAGTATATATAAGTCTATGGTCAGTAAACTCTTTATTTTGAATCTTTTGACAGCTGATATTCAAATAAACGTTTTTTTGTCTCTCTTGGTAATTAGTGTGGTGGTTTTCCTTATCTTATACCTCTCTTGTGAGACGCGTGGGAAGACTTGACTAGATCAATCGATATGCAGGAAATAACTAGTCCATGCCGATGACATGTATGGAGTAGCAGGCAAGGGAAATAAATATGTGACCTAATATGACCTAATAAGACAGCTGACTGAGAATTTTGTCAGAAACTCTTCAGATAAAGAAGAATCAGACACAATGTCATCAGACGTGCATGTAAAGACAGACAAACGTTTTGACTATGGGCTTGGTGGAGTAGTTTTGTCGGTGACGAGATTTGACCTCAGGTCTTCCTGTTCATACTTAATGGCGCTATCACATGACCTGCTAGCATACTACAAGCACACTGTGTAGCTGTTGTTGTTGTTTTTTGTTTGTTTGTTGTTGTTGTTGTTTTTTGTTGTTTTTGGTGGTGGGGGTGTTATTGTTGCTTTTAACATGTTTCGAACGTTGATTTAGAAATGAAGATTACTTTATCCTAGCCCGAATCTCCTGACTTCTGCCCTGGGAATGGCAGCGGACAGGGTTCGAACTCGGTGACCATCTCAACGACACACCACACGGCCGGGCAGCCACGTGTAGCCTGAGAATGACCTTACGGAAATAAGCTTTAGAAACGGAACATCTCCGCGAGAAAGAGCGAGATCTCGTCCCTTGAAAAAAAAAAACAATTTATGAGCGTCGCAGTTTATTGTCCGAGTAATACGCGCATAACGTATGTATGTGTGTGCGTGTTTGTTTGCGCGCGCTTGTGTGTTGATGTGTGTGTGTGTGTGTGTGTCTTGTTTATTAGCGTTACACAAACCTAGCTAAAAGCTCCCTTATCGATTGTGATGTCATCGGCTCGGAATCTTGGGAAGGGCTAAGTATGTAAACAAGAAGTTACCATGGTAACAGATTAACTCGTTATCTCTGCTTTTTTTTTTTTCTTTTTTTTTTTCGCCATATATATTTTTTAATCAAATAACAATCTATTCGATTGCCCTGGGGTAGACAGACCATTGATGCAGAAGGGTGAAGGAAAAAAGTCGTCTATATGTGAACTGGTGTCCAGTATATAGCTTCAACGTAATAATTGGGATGGTCTTGTTTGTTTAACCGTGCAGGGGTTCTCAACCTGAGGTTCGCGACCCCCTTGGGGGGTCGATTGACGATTTGTCAGGGGTCGCATAAGACCATCAAAAATAAGGATTGTTATTGTCTATTCTTCTATTGCTGTATGTGTGTGTGTGTGTAGGGGGGGTCGCTGAAGAGTGGGGGACTGTAAAAAGGGGTCGCCGAGCATAAGGTTGAGAACCGCTGAGTTTAACGTCTTTGGTAGGTTCCTGCAGAAATGAAGATTAAAAGTTCTTAGCGCTAACCTCCCGCAGGACGACGACGGAAAAGCGACGGGCAGAACCCGGGACTATCGGAACGACAGTCTTGACCGCATGCTACACGACCAGGCAGCCATTTAGTTCAGTGATGGGTAACCTATGGCCCGCGGGCCAACTCCGGCCCCCGGAAAGGTTAAATCCGGCCCACAACATGTTTTGAAATATTATTTTAAAAAGAACCAATTTCAATCACAATGTATATATGGTTCCTTCTGTCTCGGAAGACAATGGATTCGCCCAGATGAGTCACTGGTTTTGGTTACGTCTTGAATCTGGAGTGACTGATCAAGCCAATTCTGGATCGGCAGAGTTTGCCACAGTTCGTGCATGTATATATTGTCCTAGGGCTAGCTGATAGGGCAGCTTTCTTTTTTCTTTCCTTGGGCAGCTTCGTTTCTATTGCATTCGGCGAAGTTCGTACCAGCACGTATGACTTGAAGATTTCAATTCCAGATGAACCATTGGAGTAATGTAGCAAATTTGAATTTCTATGATGTATTTCTCAACATGAGTTGATGTGGTAGTTGTTTTTTTCTAAATCCTCAAAGACAAACTTCTGACGGATGAACGACTTAGTTAACTTTGAATATTAACTACGTCCTAAGCTGATCCAAATTAAGAACATTTATCGCCACAACTCATAACTTCATACTGCGTTGGTTTTAGTTCAATTGTGATATCTGTATTTCTGATTTAAAATTTATTTTGTTACATTTTTCTTAAAAAAATAATTATGGCCCGCCGAAATTTTTCCATTCATTTTTTTTGGCCCGCTCTTCAAAAAAGTTCGCCCATCACTGATCTAGTTAGAAGTGGATTATGGGATCAAACGGTGCAATATGTGTGTTGCACGTGCTGGGATTTATTTGTTTTGTGGGAGGAAAAAGTTCTTTGAGAATACTTGTTAAAAGTCTAGCTGGTTTTACATAAGAAAAACAACACGTCATATCTGAGGAACTCTTCTTTCTATTCAAAGAGAAGGAAACCTAAAATAAAACAAAATAATAATAATTATGATCAGACCCACGTTGAAGTAACGGCAAATACATACATCATAAAAGAGAAGCAACTGTTGAAGATTTAAAAAAAAACATGGTGAAAGAAAATATCAAAGCAAATTTGAAGTATAAATCTTTTTGTAGAGTTTTATATTTTCTTTCCCCGTGTAATTCTCTTGGTTGCTTTTTTCCCCCTCTTAATTACTAATAGACCATGTCGAAATCAAGTTCTGTTTGTTTTAACGCCATATCATAATCTTATGTATAAAGTAGAATGCGAAGAGTACATATGTATGTACATAGGTAGTTAGATATGTGCGTCCGTCCGTCCATCCATTCGTCCGTCCTTTATAGAAATCATAACCATTTGACCAATCTGAATGAAACTTGGCATGAACGTTCCCTAGAAAATAGCGGATTATCTTAGGATATGTAAAGTTGCACTACCACAAAAGAGTTTAATAGATTTACGTCAGTTAGCCACCTTGACAGAGTTGTGAAATGGGCCACAATACACAGTGACCTTTAATATGTAACTAAACAAATCAAACAGAATGTTAAATCCCCAATACTTCTACAAGTTTTATGCACAAAGTAAGTTACTTGTTTCATAACCTTGATATTTTTAAAAGATTTCCGATCAGGAATTCAGTGTCACAGATGTCTATACAATGTTACCAATTGGCATTACTGACATTAAAACAGTCCAAAATGTAAGAACTACCTCTAGACTAATAGAAACATATAAATCTAGATATTAGATGCTCACAGACCATAGTTCATCGCCCATGCCCTCATCTAACTTTCTTTACTGCGTTTATCTTAAAAGATCTTTCTGGAAAACTAGACAATGCTCTATTGTGGTGTTACTATTTATAGACCTGATTCAGACCCGCTGTAAGTCGTCTGCCATCAGTTTGAGCTCGTCTGTAAGATTGTCATGTCAGGGGGAACATCGGAACTGGCATCTCTGGAGGGATTAAAGACTTCTCCGTCCGTCAGGCCACTTCCTGGCGCATACCATTCAAGAAATGTGCGCGTGGTTTCAAACCAAGTCACGTGACAGACAATAGTTTTGAAACAATGCTCCACCACCAGACACATGTCTTAAAAAAATAAACTGTCTCAGACTCTGTTAAGAATTATTTCGCTTTTTTTTTATAACTGTAAATAGAGCAATGATAAATTATTGAATTAACCAAATGTCTGACTTACTATGACCACAGTTGACTAACTGTGTTAGGTTGTAGCTGCGAACAACTAGTACAGCTAAACGGCAGTAGGCGTAGTGATTTCGGCGTGAAAAAAAAACTTTAAAAAAAAACTTTTTTAAGAAAATGAAGCTTAACTTCTATTGGAGATTTTCATATGATGCAGAAAGACTATAAATAGCAAGCTTTTCGGTGTAACCGGTATATAAAATAAAGGATACTTTTTTTTTTCTTTTTTTTTTTCACTATAAGAAGGGTTTGGGCACATTTTTTTAAATTGCAGAATCAGATTGTCTATTCTCTTCCGCTTGAAGCATAAAATAGTTCCAATATAAAGGATGCATTACATCAGTGATTCCCAAACTTTTGACTGAAGTGTACTCTTTTATAATTTTGTAACACTGAGTACCCCTCGCCTTGTGTCTATGAGAAGACTTAACATAATAAATGGATATTTAAAAAAAAAATCAGCATAGTTAATGAGGTCGCTTTAAGACTGTCACTCTATGACTTTAAACTTATTTTGACACAAATGGGCAGATAACTAGAGGCAAGGAAGAAGCTGTGATGTGAAGTTGAACTGAATAGGCGGATAGCTAGAGGCAATGAAGAAGCTGTGATGTAAAGTTGAACTGAATGGGCAACTAACTAGAGGCAATGAAGAAGCTGTGATGTGAAGTTGAACTGAATGGGCAACTAACTAGAGGCAATGAAGAAGCTGTGATGTGAAGTTGAACTGCTAGGCATTGAGATATCGCTAAAATTGTAGCTCCACTCTTTTTCATTTGTCAACAGAAGCTCAGTTTAGCGTCCCTAACAGTGTCTAGTTCATCATGAAAGTCTTCCATACAATGTCTTTATACACCTGTCCACTTTCATATAGATGTATGTAGAAAAACCTGTAAACCTAGTTTTACCCATGATTACATCAGAAATTGTTTAGTGTATGCAACCAATTTACCCACCTAGTTTTACCCATGATTACATCAGAAATTGTTTAGTGTATGCAACCAATTTACCCACCTAGTTTTACCCATGATTACATCAGAAATTGTTCAGTGTATGCAACCAATTTACCCACCTAGTTTTACCAATGATTACATCAGAAAGATGTACACACATTCCATAACAATTTTGTTTTCTTTGCTTTTATATCATTGGTTGTAATGGGATTACGGGTTTTGTGCATATAATAAATGCAGTTTCACGTATCAATCCATTCTTAAGGGGAGTTAATACCAAATCAAACAATGCCGCACAATCCAAGGGAGGTAATCTAATCTGGAATGTTTTGATGAGGGATCAAGCTCCTCCTACACTTTCCCTCTCAACTCCAAGCCCCCTGGCCAGCCAGGTAAGATTTCAGACCATTAGGTGAAAATATGACACGGGAAGACGGCAAGAGGCTGGATGTGAACATGACTCACTGGGAATATGTGGTATTCCTGACATAAGAATGTAAAGTAGTGTGCGATGCTGCTCCACCACCCTGGCCCCTGTCCACACTTTCTCCTTCCTTTGTTTTTTTAGCGTTTTTTTTTGTTTTTTTTTTTTGTATAACTGAAGAGCCAACTTAATTAAATGTCAGAAATGGAAAGTGCATTGTGGAAGGTAACTCTGTTAGAATTATAGGAAATGAATAAGATTACCTTGACCTTGAGTTGACGCTTGAATTATTACGCAAAACGGCGACTTGTATTCTCGGGTTGCATTGCTGGGGTTGTCATAAGGGTTGGTAGGAGCTGCTGCTTAAAACAGTTTCTTATATTTTGTATGTATATAATTTAATCCATATCAAAGGGACTTTTAACAAACAGGATAATATTTTATATTTGATATGAATGTATCGGCTTAACAGGTAAACCCATTTTCGCAAAACTACTTTTATTTTCGTGGCGAAAATGGAGAAACTTGAAAGGAAAATATGCTAAGTTTAACATAGATCTAAATCCAATACACTAGATAAGTAATACACAAACTAAGATATTATATATATATAGACAGAGAGAGAATGAGAGATGAATAGATAAGAATAGGTCAGGTTAGATAGATAGATAGATAGATATAGATAGATAGAAAGAAAGATAGAAGTATTTTCATCTTTCCTTTTTGTTATTAGTTTTGAGAAATATAAAACAAAGACTTACCCCCCTTCTAACTTCCAGTGCAATACTGCATCAAAGATAGATACGTTATGTCCCTTAGGTCTAGAGTTATGTGCCTTGGACTCCGTAATTCCAAAGTGGTAAATTACAGCTTATCACAAAATAATAATAATTAATATGATAAAAGTATAGAGACGCAAAAAAAAAAAAAAAGAGACTGTCTGAATGAAACGTTGTGATGTGCTCTTAAGAAGTCAGCCCTCACCCCCTTCTATTCCACCTGCTCCCTCCCCCCCCCCCCTCCCACTGTCTACTTCTGGGGGAAGCTATTGACCGTGCCTTCATATGACTTGTGAAGACGTCAGCGGACGATAGTTGGAGCGAGTTACGGCACTTTGTTGTTGTTTTTGCTGTCCTCTCTGTAGACTCGCTTCTCTCTGTCATGTGCACCACTCGGTTGCACACTCGTGTGGAGGACGCGTTAGAATCATGTGCCCTCGTGTTGACATCAGTTCCGGTGTCGTGGTGAGTGGGAATCTTATATCACTTCCGGTGTTTCAGTTTATTTCCAAACTTAACTGTTGATCTAATTTGGTACCAAGTTTTTCACTCAAGGATTTTAATGTTCTGGAGTTTTGGCGGGATTCTGTCATGTTAACCGGAAGTAGTGCACCCATTTATTTCGTAGCGCCAAAAAAAAAAGGATTATTTGAATTTAAAATTCATGTGTTATTAAATTTTGAAGTGTGTAGACTTTATAATTATCTGCATATTTTCACTTTGTTAGAAACGTCTCATTGTTAAAACGAGGCTAAGCACAAAGAGAAAAACCGAAGCTGTTCCAGTGTAGACCTCGCCACAGCTCAATATGCCGAGAAATTATGATAATAACACATAACATTCCTCAATGCATTGCTGATAGCCTGTAAGGTGTAGGTTTGTTTCTGTTGTTTATAAACCAGAGATTTAGGCTAGAACAGAATGTCGCCTTCGCGCTAGTTTTAAAGGCAGCATCACGTGATGTCCCCCACCATTATGACGTCATGCTTCTTTCAGAATTTAGAATTAGACTAAGATTAGATAATTGAGGATGCCTAAGTACTCTAAGTTTTGTTTAGTGTTTCATCACCTCTATTGTGGCTTTATTTGTTTAAAGTAACATATTTTTAAAAATCCACGTCGGTTGAGTCAAAATATGTAGGTCAAAGGTGGGTCTGCGTACTCACTGGAAAAAACTTACATTATACTTAATCTTCGGATTCGAAAACACATGTTCAGGGCCTTTTTGACTTCAGTTCATTTCTGACTTTATCAGGATCGATATTCATTAAACGATTCTTTGTTGACCCCTTACCAATGTAGTGCGGCTCTTGCTATCGAGCATAGACATTGTATTTAGATCTATATTAATTACCACGATAGTATTAGGCCTCTGTAAGCTGATAACTGTTTTTTCTTCTTCGTTCTCATGTTTCATGTCGGAAGGTTCAGATCAGTAATCCTGTGTATCTGAGATGCACAGCGCAGTGATTTCCAGATCAAGAAGTTCTCCATATAGTTTTTTTTTTTCTATAAGAGGGTTTTAGGGCCAGAGTCTTGTTGGTGCCTCTTGTATGCAGCTTTGAAGGGCGTCACTTTTCTCTGTTAATGCGCCACCAGGGCAAGTTTCGACGTTAGGCTTCCGGAACAAATGTTGTCTTGTTCTGTTTTGTCCTGTACTGAGTCGAAAAATTATGCGTTTAGTCATGTCGATACAGCTTATAATAGGCTTCCTTCTTCTTGTAACTGAAATGTGAGCTGGTCCGATTTTCATGTATTCTACACTCTTATCATTGTCATCATTTCTTCTGGGTTGAGAGGAAATCATTTAACTCTTTCTCTCCGTAATTATTTACCACACTCTGGTGGAATCAATGCTGGTATCGTTAGTTAGGAGAGAAAGAGTTAAGTCTCACAGCGTTACAGTAAGTGTACTTGTTCTTCCGAACACCCAACATTTGTAGATGTGAAGCAGTGGCGCAGCGATATCGTCTTTGAAACTATTGGTCAATAGTGATGAAAAAAACTATAAATAGATTTTCGGTGTATTTAGTGCAGTGATTCCCAAAGTGGTCTATATAGACCCCCAGGGGTCTACGAAGACTTCCAAGGGGGTCTACGAGACAAAAACGTTTGGGAACCACTGATCTAGTGTATGAAATACAGAAAGTGCTGATAAGTTTTTGTGGGTTTTTTTTTTTAAGTACCGGTATATGGAAATAATTTCGGTAATTTTTTACCACTGCAGAAACCAATTGTCTTATCTCTTTCGTTTAGAGTTGGCAATATTGTAGTTTAATTTAGTGCCCTTGACATTGCTTAATTTATCGTGGAAAAAAAATCCGAGATTTAAGGGAATCGATTGAACAGTTGAACAGTTCATTGTTGTTGTTTTTTCGCGTTCACGTTGTCATGGTTATTCCAAGCCTCCAAGCTAGCTTCACACACACACACACTAATCTTTTTTTTTTCCCAACAATTTCTACTGTCTCTATGCCGTCATCTTATCGCAAACTGTAAGAGAAGTATAAGCGAATACTGTGTCTGCATTTTAGATCGCTACCTGGTTTACGCGATGTAACCAAAGTACCGGAAGTAGATCCACATAAATACATATCCTTATTCCAGTACTGACTCGGGTAACACTTAGTATGTAATAGCCACAGATCGATATATTCCACGAATGAAAGAGATTTATACTCTAGACAAATTATCTACCGTGGCTGTTAGGTTGTCGCCCCTTACATCATTAATCAAGATGCTATTACCTATATTTCTGGAGAAGCTGCTGTGATCTGGTTCACTGTCTCTCTCTTTCTCTCCCCCTCTCTCTCTCTCTTTCTTTCTCTCTCTCTCACTCACGGATGTATAGATCGAGAACATTGACTAGATTATTGACGGTGTTATCTTCATGTAAACTTTAATTTTTTATTTGTTCAAACCATTAAATAATTTTTTTTAACTTTTTCATTTACCTTGGTTAGACCACTGTTAGAAATATGCGTCCTCTGTTTGGGACCTCTGTTTGCGTCTTCTGTTTGGGACCTCTGTTTGCGCCCTCTGTTTGGGACCTCTGTTTGCGCCCTCTCTTTGGGACCTCTGTTTGCGCCCTCTGTTTGGGACCTATGTTTGCGCCTTCTGTTTGGGACCTCTGTTTGCGCCCTCTGTTTGGGACCTCTGTTTGCGCCCTCTCTTTGGGACCTCTGTTTGCGCCCTCTCTTTGGGACCTATGTTTGCGCCTTCTGTTTGGGACCTCTGTTTGCGCCCTCTCTTTGGGACCTATGTTTGCGCCCTCTCTTTGGGACCTCTGTTTTCGCCCTCTCTTTGGGACCTATGTTTGCGCCCTCTCTTTGGGACCTATGTTTGCGCCTTCTGTTTGGGACCTCTGTTTGCGCCCTCTGTTTGGGACCTTTGTTTGCATCCTCTGTTTGGGACCTCTGTTTTCGCCCTCTCTTTGGGACCTCTGTTAGCGCCCTCTCTTTGGGACCTCTGTTTGCGCCCTCTGTTTGTGTCCTCTGTTTGCGTCCTCTGTTTGGGACCTCTGTTTGCGCCCTCTGTTTGGGACCTCTGTTTGCGCCCTCTGTTTGGCACCTCTGTTTGCGCCCTCTGTTTGGCACCTCTGTTTGGGACCTCTGTTTGCGTCTTCTGTTTGGGACCTCTGTTTGCGCCCTCTGTTTGGGACCTCTGTTTGCGCCCTCTCTTTGGGACCTCTGTTTGCGCCCTCTGTTTGGGACCTATGTTTGCGCCTTCTGTTTGGGACCTCTGTTTGCGCCCTCTGTTTGGGACCTCTGTTTGCGCCCTCTCTTTGGGACCTCTGTTTGCGCCCTCTCTTTGGGACCTATGTTTGCGCCCTCTCTTTGGGACCTCTGTTTGCGCCCTCTCTTTGGGACCTATGTTTGCGCCCTCTCTTTGGGACCTCTGTTTTCGCCCTCTCTTTGGGACCTATGTTTGCGCCCTCTCTTTGGGACCTATGTTTGCGCCTTCTGTTTGGGACCTCTGTTTGCGCCCTCTGTTTGGGACCTTTGTTTGCATCCTCTGTTTGGGACCTCTGTTTTCGCCCTCTCTTTGGGACCTCTGTTAGCGCCCTCTCTTTGGGACCTCTTTTTGCGCCCTCTGTTTGTGTCCTCTGTTTGCGTCCTCTGTTTGGGACCTCTGTTTGGGACCTCTGTTTGCGCCCTCTGTTTGGCACCTCTGTTTGCGCCCTCTGTTTGGCACCTCTGTTTGGGACCTCTGTTTGCGCCCTTTGTTTAGGACCTCTGTTTGCGCCCTCTGTTTGGGACCTCTGTTTGCGCCCTGTTTGGCACCTCTGTTTGCGCCCTCTGTTTGGGACCTCTGTTTGCGCCCTCTGTTTGCGCCCTCTGTTTGGGACCTCTGTTTGCGCCCTCTGTTTGGGACCTCTGTTTGCGCCCTCTGTTTAGGACCTCTGTTTGCGCCCTCTGTTTGGGACCTCTGTTTGCGCCCTGTTTGGCACCTCTGTTTGCGCCCTCTGTTTGGGACCTCTGTTTGCGCCCTCTGTTTGGGACCTCTGTTTGCGCCCTCTGTTTGGGACCTCTGTTTGCGCCCTCTGTTTAGGACCTCTGTTTGCGCCCTCTGTTTGGGACCTCTGTTTGCGCCCTGTTTGGCACCTCTGTTTGCGCCCTCTGTTTGGGACCTCTGTTTGCGCCCTCTGTTTGGGACCTCTGTTTGCGCCCTCTGTTTTGGACCTCTCCACACAATAAAACGTAAAGAAACTTATAAAAAAAATAGACCCGAGATGTTTATAGCGAATGAATATTCCCATTAGACCAGAGTAACACCATTCGTTTAATCATTAGAGAATTAGAGAGCCAGTCCAGGACAGGAGACTAAAAAGTAATGCAACAATAATGTAAACATCGCTGAACCATCATTAAGAAATTAAAAAGAAACTAATAATCACAAAGAATGTAACATCAGATATTCATATCCTAACCCACACCTCCCTCCTCGCGACGAATGATGGCGAAAGGCCGCGGGTTCAACTCCTGGACCACGTGATCAGTTAGCACGACAAGATAAACACACGGATGTTCATAGGACGTAATAATCTTTTTTTAAGAACTTCTGTGATTAATAAGATTATAAGACAACTGATAAACAGTCCAATTCATAAGATTATGAGATAGCTAATAAACAGCTCCATTTATAAGATTATTATATAACTAATAAACAATTCAATTTATAAGATTATAAGATAACTTATGAACAATCCAGTTTATAAGATTATAAGACAACAAATAAACAATCCAATTTATAAGATTATAAGGCAACTAATAAACAGTCCAATTCATAAGATTATGAGATAGCTAATAAACAGTCCAATTTATTATAAGATCACTAATAGTTAGTCCTATGTATCCAATTATAAGATAACTAATGAATAATCCAATGTATAAGATTAAAAACTAATGAACAGTCTAATTTATACGATTAGAAGATAACTAACATACAACCCATGAGGTCCGTGTTTGGTGTGTGTGTGTGTGTGTGTGTGTGTGTGTGTGCTTGAGGAAATGAAATCTTCTTTCGAGATGTTGGTTGGACATAAGTGGACAATAAATTATTTACTTTTATCCAGCCTTCAAATAATAGATTACTAAAAACCTAGAAAGCTGATCAACAATGATTTGTAAAACGTATACACGTATTGAAAAGAAAGATAAGTTGTAACCAGAATTTCACTGGTCAAAAAAATACAACACTATACCTTCATATGGTAACAATGGAGATAGTGATTTAGTGTTCTGCTCTATCTCTCTATGTTATTTCACAAACAATGGAGATAGTGATTTAGTGTTCTGCTCTATCTCTCTATGTTATTTCACACTGGAATCAGACCAGAAGATCTAGCCAAGTTTGACCTTGTATTTATCTGACAGCCAATGTAGTTGTTTTTTTTCTTCTCTAGTTTTTCTTGTATTCCTCATCTTAGTGAAAATCGGGTGATGGATTTTTCTTTTGCCTGGTATTTTTGCTCAGTCTCCTGGTGAATTTGGAATCTCATTTTCTCGGGATGTAATTTGTAATGAAACCAAAATCACCGATTGATCTTTTCTTCTTGCCTCTGAAACGTGAGACTCTTTGATTGCTTGTAACACTGGCGCTTTGGTCACAAACAGTGGTTCTCAAACTGTTGGTGTTTGATTGCTTGTAACACTGGCGCTTTGGTCACAAACAGTGGTTCTCAAACTGTTGGTGTTTGATTGCTTGTAACACTGGCGCTTTGGTCACAAACAGTGGTTCTCAAACTGTTGGTGTTTGATTGCTTGTAACACTGGCGCTTTGGTCACAAACAGTGGTTCTCAAATTGTTGGTGTTTGATTGCTTGTAACATTGGCGCTTTGGTCACAAACAGTGGTTCTCAAATTGTTGGTGTTTGATTGCTTGTAACACTGGCGCTTTGGTCACAAACAGTGGTTCTCAAATTGTTGGTGTTTGATTGCTTGTAACACTGGCGCTTTGGTCACAAACAGTGGTTCTCAAATTGTTGGTGTTTGATTGCTTGTAACACTGGCGCTTTGGTCACAAACAGTGGTTCTCAAATTGTTGGTGTTTGATTGCTTGTAACACTGGCGCTTTGGTCACAAACAGTGGTTCTCAAATTGTTGGTGTTTGATAGCTTGTAACACTGGCGCTTTGGTCACAAACAAGGTTCTCAGATTGTTGGTGTTTGATTTTCTGGTAATAGTGGCGCTTTTGTCACAAACAATGGTTCTCATATTGTTGGTGTTTGATTGCTTCTAAAACTGTTGGTGTTTGATTTGCTGGTAACATTGGCACTTTAGACACACAAAAAAAAACGGTTATAAAATTGTGCTTGTTCTCATTTAACATTTTTACTTTAGTCACAATGGTTCTAAAACTGAGTGTGTTTTATTGCTTGTAGCATTGACATTTAAGTCACAGTGATTCTAAAACTGTTGGTGTTTTATTGCTTGTAACATTGGCACTTTCGTCACAGTGATTCTAAAACTGTTGGTGTTAGATTGCTTGTAACAGTCAGGAGAGCTCTATTATCGTCTGATTAATTGCAGCATTCTATCTCTTGCTGCCTGTTATGTTCCCAGATTTGGTAATTTTATTTAATTAAAACGCTGTGCTTGTTTACTTTGCATATTAGTCAAATGGTAAGTCAGTAATGTGAAACACATGTCAATGGCCGACCTTCCTCAAAAACCCAACTGGTTAAGAAGAAGATTCCGCAATGGCTATGAACTAAACTGCCTTGTCCCTTTTGTTTGTTTTTGTAAAACGTTTCACATGTTTCGGATGTTCTTTCAGAGTTGAAGATAGTTTACTTCCTAGTCCAAACCTCCCGCAGGACGACGGGGGGATGGGAGCGGGCAGGATTTGAACCCTCGACCATCGATAAATCCGAAACACAGTCCAGCGCGCAAACCTCACGACCAGGCTTGTCGTAAAGAGAGTCTAGGACGACCCTCGATTATCTTGAAGGCGACTTATAGGAAAGGCTTTTAAATGATTGGCTTTGAATGGGGCGATCGTAAGGAATTGAAAGAGTTCATACTTGAGCTAACTGCGCTGTTTGGGTTGTATCAGAAAAATTAATTTTATCATTTATCTTGTATTGATAATTGTTTTCTAACATATCTATTAGATTTACCCTTGCTGTGGTTGAGAAATTACAAAATTAAAAAAAAAATTATTTGTATAGATCAGAAAAGAAGCTGCTAAACATGTAGATCTGTTTTATCGACTTGTTCTTTTATAGCCTGGCCAATGACATAGCCAGATTTTACCCACATTTTTCACTAAAAAAATATAAAGTAGGGCAACAACAAAAAAACAAAAAAAACGAGTCATTAGCTAAGAAAAATGAATTAATTTTATTTTATTTTACATTAACACGAAATCACTTGAATACATGACATATTTTTTGTCATTTTGTAAATAAGGAGCATTGACCTACATGATTACCACTAAAAAAAAATGTTTTATAATAGATGATGATCCAGGAATCCTTTCTGGCACCTTCTCGGCAACTTACATTCTTAATGTGGCCAGTAGCTCCTTCATCAAACTTGTCTGTATATATCAGGTGAACTTAACTCACCAGGTCAGCATTGATCTCCCATTACGCCACAGAGGGCTGCGGCAGTGGCTTTCATGAAACTTAATAAAATATGACGGGGAGTTCTTAATGCGCCCGCACCCTCCTCCCTCCCTTCCCTCTTAACTCTCTCAGCAACCCGCCCCTCCACTTTCTCCTTTAGCCCTCTTTAAGTAATTAAGATGAATTAGGGGCCTATCGTTATCAGGAGTGCATAAAACAAAATACCGAGATAAACCCAGCCAGTTTGTTGAGCGATATTAACAAAAAATATTTGCATGTTTTTTTAATATACGGCTCCTGTGTTTATTTAGCAACGTTAAAAGCTGATAATGGAAAATGGATTTTGTAAACTCAGATGTTTGGGTTTTTTTTCTGCATAATGTTGAAATGTGGTTTAGGCAAACAAGAAAATAAAATTGTCTGAGTAAAGTGAGGGGTAGTCGAAGCAAGGTTACTCCATGGTTAAACCTGTGACAATGATAAAAGTTTGTTAGCGTGTGATTTAAATTTGTATTTATTCAGAAAAGAAGCTACCAATCGTAAGTTTGTACGTTAGAAATCAAAATATTCAACTAGAAATAAAGAGGAACAATTACACCAACGAACTTGGGGGGGGGGGGAGGTCTGAAGACTGACTATTTTGGTGTATGTCTCACGCTGCCTAGCAGATTTTTTTTAAGAGTGCCAGCATGGTTGACGGCTATCATGGCTGACTAGTATCATGGTTGACTGCTATCATGGTTGACGGATATTATGCTTGACTGTTTTCATGGTTGACTAGTGTATCATGGTTGACGGCTACCATGGTTGACTGATATTATGCTTGACTTATCCTGGACTTCTGGCATGGTTGATAGCTTTTATGGTTGACTAGTAACATGGTTGACAGTTATCATGGTCGACGGCTATCATTGTTAACTAGTATCATGCGAACATCATTTTGAGTAATCCTTAAGAGCTTGATTTCTCTTGTGGTAGAATAGCAGCTGCAAGTGGCCGGTGTTGTGGTTATGGAGTGTTGGTGTGTTTATGTGTTTTTATGGTGACGGTGGGAAGAGGTTGGTGATTCGTTGTGAATGATGCAAAATAGTTGTCAGTGTCGTCAGCGGTCTTAGACATACGACTTTAGATCGTGAGACTTTGTCGTCTGCTTCTCTTTGTAACTAGGTCAACTTCGATCACTCTAAAAAGTCACTCATATAACTTAATTGTCTGCTTTAATTTGTTAGTAGGTTACCTTCGATCACTCTAAAAAGTCAGTCATATAACTAGGTCATCTGATTCTATTCGTTAGTAGGTCACCTTCGATCACTCTAAAAAGCAACTCATATAACTAGGTCATCTGATTCTCTTTGTTAGTAGGTCACGTTTGATCACTCTAAAAAGTCACTCATATAACTAGGTAATCTGATTCTCTTTGTTAGTAGGTCACCTTTGATCACTCTAAAAAGTCACTCATATAACTAGGTCGTCTTCTATTTGTTAGTAGGTCACCTTTGATCACTCTAAAAAGTCACTCATATAACTAGGTCATCTGATTCTATTTGTTAGTAGGTCACCTTCGATCACTCTAAAAAGTCACTCACTAGGTCATCTGATTCTATTTGTTAGTAGGTCACCTTCGATCACTCTAAAAAGTCACTCATATAATTAGGTCATCTGATTCTATTTGTTAGTAGGTCACCTTCGATCACTCTAAAAAGCAACTCATATAAGTTGGTGTGAAGAAACAAGTCCCTTTAAGTATAAACTGTCTTTTATTGTGCAGCATTCAAACATAACATATTTACAATTCTAACATTATCTACAGAAAACCAACTCCAGTATATGACTTCCTTCTGCATATTTAAAAAAAAATCGTCACTTCCCTAACTCTCCGATACCCAACACTTGACCGTGTGTCTCGGTTGACCACACGCAGTCACCGTGTCACAACACTTGGTCATTTGATTCTATTGGTTAGTAGGTCACCTTCGATCACTCTAAAAAGTCACTCATGTAACTTGGTTGTCTTCTATTTGTTATTAGGTCACCTTCGATCACTCTAATAAAGCCACTCTTATAACTTGTCATCTGATTGTATTTGTTAGTAGGTCACCTTCGATCACTCTAAAAAAGCCACTCTTATAACTTGTCATCTGATTGTATTTGTTAGTAACCTTACCACTCTAAAAAGCCTTTCATATAACTAGATTATCTGATTTTATTTGTTAGTAGGTCACCTTCGATCACTCTAAAACGTCATTCATATAACCTGGTCATTTGATTCTATTTGTCAGTAGGTCACCTTCGATCACTTCATAGGGTCACTCAAAGAACTTGGTCGTCTTCTATTTGTAAATCTCCATCGACCTACCTGAAGCTCTGATTTCCCACTCCCAATAAAACACGGGTGGATGAAGATTATCACAAATCATCGAGGTATCGATTCCACTCGCTAATGCAAAGTAATCGTTTATCCTCCCCGAGTATTAAAAGCCTCCTTTCACGATTAAACGGATCGATATCCCCCCACTGAGAGATCTAATTAATCTGGTCTATGTTCAACTCTGACGTGATAATTTCAAATTGCTGTTCGCGCTTGAAATAAAAAAAGTTTGTTTTGGGGGAGGGGGAGGGGGATGTAAAAAGTCTTTACTTTGATATTTAATGGCCACTGTCCTTTTTATATAACAGTTATAATATGTGTGTGTGTCAGTGGCGAGGTGGGTGTGAGTATACCGGAAGTGCAGGACTTTTTCACCAACAGGGTGTCAATCACGAAAGAAGGAGGCCATGCAAGCGATCTCCGGTTCGGTTAGTCTTCTGTAAAGTTCCTGATCATGCCGTCCTGAGTTTTCAGTGCTAATTTTTGCAGCGGTTGTCTGGTTGACAGATTTCATTGATATAGGAACAAAATATTTTGTTGAAAAGTGTGTTATGTTCAACAAAAGTATTTCATTCTTGCAAATTGTTTGGATTTTAATGCGCGATCGTGTGTAAAAGGAGCTAATGGATTTTCCTTTTTTATTAACTCTTTCTCTCCGTAATTATTTTTCCACTTTTTTACCGATTTCTTCATTTTGCTCATTACTATTTCACTACCATGTTATGATATAAAGTTTCAATAGCTTTGTTGTTTGTTATCAGAAAATGTTTTGTTTAGTATAGAATTAAAGGGGGAGTGAATGCTCTTTTTATATAACACAAAATAAATTTTATAACATTAAACATTAATTTAATTTCATGAGGTCAAATCAACGATGGTATCGTCAATCAGGAGAGAAAGAGTTAAAGAACGTAATTATTATTCCTCGAAGATTGAAAAAAAAAAAAACAACATCTCAAAGTGCATCTGTTGTGTATAGTTAAATACGATAACTGTTTTATTGTATGTTTTAAAGCACTATATATGCTCGTCAGCCTGCACTAGGTGTGACAAAATATGCAGGTTGCAGCTGGGGCTACGTAGCCACGGGAAATACTGCATTCCTTGTTAATCTTCGGATTTGAAGACAAACCTTATTATTATATTGAATGGTTGATTTTTTTTTTAAAGTTGTTTAGTTTGTTGACTTTGATATTAGACAAATCAGTTGAATCAGTGCTGAAAGGAAAACACCCATTTGTGTCATACCTATCAGTAGCAAATTAAGTTTCCCTTTCAGATGATGTAAAGGTCATCTTTTTCTGTGGCCCACGGTTAACGATGGTGTCATGTGGCCAGCACAACGACCTACCGCCTTTACTTTACCCCAACTAATGTCAGATGTTCAGTAGAGCTGGGTGGACTCAGGCGCCCAAGAATCCCGAAACTAAATTACTGTAAGTCCTTCACCAGGATTCGAACCAGGAACATCCACTAAACTGTACCGTCATTTTGATATAAACCCAACTCGCCTTCTAAATTGAAAATCTTGAATACGGTGTTAGCGAAAATATCTTTTAAATATACTGTTTATAAAAAACTTTTTTTTATTTGCATTTCCCCGTTTTGAACTGATATACTTTCTTTCTATTTCACTTTCTCTAACGCGAGTTTTTTAGCCTCAGGCAGCGGAATGGTTACGACAGGCACTAGTGCTAGCTTGAGAGATAAGTCGAAAGAAGTTAATTTATCACGATCATCTCCCCTGTTTTCAAATCTATATTTAGAAAGAAACTCCATTACAAAAGAACAGACTTATTGGTACCTCGACAATTTTTCTATATTTTTAATTTCTTGATCAACTCAACCAGTTTGTCCTATCCAAACTCCCTTTCAGTATTTCTGGAGGGTTCTAGAAGTGGATGCAACCGTTTCTCTTTACTTCTCCCTATCATCATACTAATTCCACCCCCCCCCCCCCACACACACCCGCCCTTTCCAATCTCTCTCACTTCTGACATTGAATGAAATCGATTCCAAGTCGGCTCTAAGATAAAACACATACTTACACCACTCTGACCTTTGACCCTCCGATTTGTTTCCTCTTGCATCGTTACATCTTCCAATTTTTTTCCTATTTTGACCAATAGAAGTTCTCGTCTTATATCAGTCATTCACTGCGTATCTGTGATCTACACGTCTGCAGGCACTAGGTCTGTTTTTTTTTTCCCAAGCCCTTATCTGTGATACGATTAGAATTGCGTGAAACCAAACTTGTTGATGGGTTTAACGCAGGTTAAGCTTATGATACAATTATTAGGCGACGAGGCCTTGCAATTGGCAGCCCTATTTTACCAAAAAATATTTACATATATTTATATGCTTTTCTATGGCAATTAGAAGAAAGGATACAGCCTAATCTCACTAAAGTCATCGATTGTGTCTGACATTCAGGGCCGGATTTAAGGAGCAGGCGGGGGAACAGCCCCAGGAAATTTACACACAAAAAAAAAGGGGTCTCAACAATAAGATTTTAATAGTCTAAAAATTTAGATAGCTTGTGAGCTTTTAGTTGTTTGTTGTTTTGTTCTAATGTTCCTTTCGGTTTCTTTCCGCGTTTTTGTGTCTACAACAATACTTTAAATCGTACTATTGACAACGATTGTGCAGAAGCTTTTCCAATTTTTATTATTATTTTTTTTTTTTTTGCGAACTACAATATCTATATTTAGGTTGTTAGAAATAGTTGATTTCAGTTAGGTAATTTCTGCACCACCGTATGGGTGCGGTTTCCGATACTTACCATGAGTATTTCTGTTGCGTGGTTCATCAGGGCTCATCAGGTATGATACGCATCCATATTGTTTAGATACAGAAAAAGCCATTTTAGACATGGCATTTTAGTCTTGGTTATGAAATGTCCACTTGTGTAGCGTGCTTGTAATAAATAAATTCAGTTTTGGATCTACGGCAGTGGTTCACCCTTGGTCTTACTCTCCACTAACTCAAAAACATACAAAATATACATTTTTTTTTTGTACTAAAATTGCAAATTAAACAATTGTAACTTTTTTTTAAGTAGACAAACTGGGTAATATGTATAAGTGTTCCAGTTCTTTCTTCTAATACATGAGTCTTGCTACTAGATGTCAGAATTATTAATAATAGGTGCTAAAAAGTGGATTTTTACTAAAGCTTTCGAAAAAGTGTTAGGACCTCCACAAAATTCTGCCTCGAGGCCTCCACATATCCTAAATCCGGCCCTGCTTACGTCACACTAGACATCGTTGTTTTGTGGCAAGAGAATTAAAGAATGTATATTAGTGTCTGTGTTGAGTGTGTGGTGCCGAGTACAAATGTCTCCTTCCTAACATACATAACCAGCTAGTTCTGAATCTAAACTGTAGTGACCTTTTTTGGTTTTGTGAGCTGTGACTATTTGAAATATATAAGGAATGACATTAATGTGCTTAGGTTTGTTTCCAGACTCCCTGCCTTCCCTAGCTCTGAGAAGGGATCGCTTTTGGCTAATTTTCTTATTTGTCTGGCCCTTTTGGGGAATTCCCGCGGGATCGAGGTCTTGATCTTGCAGATGGTCACGTGATCAATGCCAGAAGACAGCATGATCTCGTTTCCAATATCTTCCGACAGTTTGGGGAAGTATTACCCCCCCCCCGAACACCTGCGCGCTGGACTGTGGTCTCGATGGTCTTAGGTTCATACCCTGCCCACTTCCATCCCACGTGACACCCGGCTTTGTTCCTGCGGGAGGTTTGGACTAGGATGTAGATGATCTTCTACTCCTGAGGAAAATCCGAAACATGTAACGAGGAAAACAAGAATTTGAGTCCTTGTTTAAGCTTTGATCAACTGTCACATTTTTGTTTCTTTAATATTTCTATTAAAGTTTTTTTAAATAATCAGTTATATTTTTTTGTTGTAATCATAGACATATATAAATATAGGCTGGAAAAAGGAAGTAACTTCATGTAACTTGAAAACATAAATATATCTATTGTAGTCGGATTTCCGAGTTATGAAAAGTTGCATGATCTTCATTCTTAGAGATTAAACAAAGCTACACTGCCTCCTTATTTACAATATATATAGGTGTGTATCAAAGTTAAAAAAGCACTTTTATACTGCTCATAAATGCTTTATAATAAAGTACACAAAATTGCGAGTCACAAATTTTCGTTTCATAAAACTCTTTAATTGGCCAGTCTATATTTATTGATGTCTATGATTGTAATATATTACGTATTATTATGTATTTGTATTGAATTTTTAGTTCACTGAAAGTTTTTATTATTCATTTAACATTATTTATTGCAACTGTTTTGAAGACATCGTTTAACACTGTTCTGATGTGATGACCGATGTCCAATAAGTTGGACGGCAGAATCTGTGGTTTCATCACCTCTTTTGAGTATGTGTTGTTTTTTTTTGAGAATGCGGGTGTGTCAGCAGAGTTGTGGATATTTGTAGTTGTGATATTATTCTGATATTGAGTATAATAAGACGGAGAAAAAAAAGAGTTGATAGAAAAAGTTTTCGAGCCCAGAAAATTAAACTTGCATCTCTTCATTGGCCTCCTTCAGTCGTAGAACTACTATGGTTCATCTCAGAGCACTAAGTGAGATGAAAGCCTGGGCATTGTTTATGGTCGGAACGATGACGCCCACACAGCAGTTCCCCCCTCTCCGCGCAGCTGATGTGACCAAAGGAACGGAGTATCCGATACAGTTTGGGATCAGTAGCGCCGCAGGCTGTAGAACGGTGTGCCACAATCTGCCTAAGGGTCACCAGCTCCGGATTTTTCCTCAGGGTTGTCTCCCGAAGCCTTTCCCGCGTTAGGGTATAGCCGCAAGGCAGCGGAGGTTTGGATTCAGAGTTTTCCTTCTCCTAGATGGGTAGCCAACCATGGCTAACGTGCCCCTTCTGCCCGAAGCTTACTGGTTTAGGCGCCAGTTGCTCGCCTTTTCTCCTTCTCCTGCCTGTGGTAATGGTTCCGCCAGGCTCAGTATCTGAACCACTCGTTAAGGCCATTTCTTATCCAGGAAAACTTTTTTTTTAATTTTCTGTATCCCACGTTGTCTGTTGAGTTCTTTGTCTCTCGGCTTTTAGTAGAATGTTTCTTTATTTTTAGAATATTTCTGCCGTCGGTTTACGAGAGAAGCTTTTGTTTTCTCTTCTTGTCAACTCTCGGCTTTTAGTTTTTCTGCCGTCAGTTTACGAGAGAAGCTTTTGTTTTCTCTTCTTGTCAACTCTCGGCTTTTAGTTTTTCTGCCGTCAGTTTACGAGAGAAGCTTTTGTTTTCTATTCTTGTCAACTCTCGGCTTTTAGTTTTTCTGCCGTCAGTTTACGAGAGAAGCTTTTGTTTTCTCTTCTTGTCAACTCTCGGCTTTTAGTTTTTCTGCCGTCGGTTTACGAGAGAAGCTTTTGTTTTCTATTCTTGTCAACTCTCGGCTTTTAGTTTTTCTGCCGTCAGTTTACGAGAGAAGCTTTTGTTTTCTCTTCTTGTCAACTCTCGGCTTTTAGTTTTTCTGCCGTCGGTTTACGAGAGAAGCTTTTGTTTTCTCTTCTTGTCAACTCTCGGCTTTTAGTTTTTCTGCCGTCAGTTTACGAGAGAAGCTTTTGTTTTCTCTTCTTGTCAACTCTCGGCTTTTAGTTTTTCTGCCGTCAGTTTACGAGAGAAGCTTTTGTTTTCTATTCTTGTCAACTCTCGGCTTTTAGTTTTTCTGCCGTCAGTTTACGAGAGAAGCTTTTGTTTTCTCTTCTTGTCAACTCTCGGCTTTTAGTTTTTCTGCCGTCAGTTTACGAGAGAAGCTTTTGTTTTCTATTCTTGTCAACTCTCGGCTTTTAGTTTTTCTGCCGTCAGTTTACGAGAGAAGCTTTTGTTTTCTCTTCTTGTCAACTCTCGGCTTTTAGTTTTTCTGCCGTCAGTTTACGAGAGAAGCTTTTGTTTTCTATTCTTGTCAACTCTCGGCTTTTAGTTTTCTGCCGTCAGTTTACGAGAGAAGCTTTTGTTTTCTCTTCTTGTCAACTCTCGGCTTTTAGTTTTTCTGCCGTCAGTTTACGAGAGAAGCTTTTGTTTTCTCTTCTTGTCAACTCTCGGCTTTTAGTTTTTCTGCCGTCAGTTTACGAGAGAAGCTTTTGTTTTCTCTTCTTGTCAACTCTCGGCTTTTAGTTTTTCTGCCGTCAGTTTACGAGAGAAGCTTTTGTTTTCTATTCTTGTCAACTCTCGGCTTTTAGTTTTTCTGCCGTCAGTTTACGAGAGAAGCTTTTGTTTTCTCTTCTTGTCAACTCTCGGCTTTTAGTTTTTCTGCCGTCAGTTTACGAGAGAAGCTTTTGTTTTCTATTCTTGTCAACTCTCGGCTTTTAGTTTTTCTGCCGTCAGTTTACGAGAGAAGCTTTTGTTAGTTATCCCACGTTTGGGTTGTTCTTCAACATTGATCATATGATATCGCACATCACTTGCAGCACGTCGGAGGATTCGAACTAGGGACTAGAGGACAGTACAGAAAGCATACCACACGACCAAGAAGCCATTCTAGGTTGACTGAGTTAAAAAAAAAAAGGTGTTTTTGAAAAAAAAAAATGATGTGCGACGGTAATGAAAAGAGTCTCTTGTATTTCCCCAACTCTAAATATAGAAACTTTAACTCGTGGTTCAATTACTCAATTCTTAGAAGCCAGTAACTAGTCAAAAAGTAATGTTTAAAAAGCAGACATCTATTTTAAGCTAAGATGAGTCAATAGAGCGTCACCATTGAACGCGAATGTTAAGCATTCCAACCTTAAAGAGGAATTGTTATTTTTTTTAAAAGCTCATATTAAGTCACTCTGTTCGTCTGTCTGGGTGAATTCTTTTACACTTTTTTTTCCGCTTCCCATTTTCGGATGAAGTTAAAACTTTGGAGAGATATTCATTGTCGATGGCAATACAGGAATCAATAAAATAAAATTAAATAATTAATCAGTGTTTTATATAGAAAACAAGGGGAGATAAAACTTGCAATATTGAGAGATATTGGCAGCACATTTCTTCTTCGTTCTCATTTTACATGTTGGATTGTTCATATCATTAATCCTGTATCTGATATGAACCGCGCAGTGGTTTCCAGATCAGGCAGTCCTCCGTATGGTTTTTTCGTTCTATAGAAGGGTTTTGGGGCCCAGAGTCTTGTTCGGTCCTCTTGATATAGTACCGGGTACGCAGCTTTGAAGGACATGGTCAGCATTCTCTGTTGATGCTCCACAATGGCTGGTTTCGCTCGTCCCGACTTTAAGCTTGCGGAACATATGCTGTCTCATTCCGTCGTGTCCGGTACGGCAGCGCATGAAAGGTGGTCCCTCTTCCCTCAATAGAAGCTTGTACTTTTTATATTTCAATGACAAAAACAAAAAAAAATATCATTGTTTCGTTTACTTCTGTATGCTAACTTTTATTAATACTGAAAAAGAAATACTTAATTGCGCCATATTTTTTTTTACCTGGAAAGTTTTACACTTCTCTCATCTGCGAACATTATTGATTCATCGATCTTGTCAGTGAACATGATACAGATCCTCACCGCACATCAACGCTCCCGCTCTACCCCTTGCGTCTCAACCGTCCACTCTTATTGTCCGTCCGTCCGTCCCAAGTCGTAAATGTGGCCAGTGACAAATTATTTATTGCAATCCACATCGCCATGTTTCCAATCTTCCCTGATTTCTTTCACAAGCATGCCCCCCCCTCCCCCTCCCCTGTCTCACACACTAACAAGTACAGGGGAAGATAACCCGAGATTCTTTCCACAAGAATAATGGAATGGCTTCCCCTAACTCATGTTTGGAATTATACTCTTTTTTTTTTTGGTGTGATCGCGATGTGTGATTGTGTGTGCGTGTGCCTTTGTGTGTGTGTGTGTGCGCGTGTGTGTGTGTCTGTCCGAATGTGTGTGTGTGTGAGGTAATACAAAAGTCGAGATAAATAAATGCACGTCCTCTAAGATGTACATGGATTGCATGAACGCCATTTTGGATTGATGAATATTTCTCTCACCATTGGATCAATGCAGGGTAGAGTTCGGCCAAAAGAACATCGGACAGGGGTTCTAAAGTTATGTCTTCCAGGCCTCGTGCTTCTAAAATATAATTAGCTATTCATACAAATTTTGGAGGGGTGGCTGAGTGGTAAAGCTCTAAGCTTCTTAACCGGGGGTCCCAATTTCGAATCCTGGTGACAACTGGGATTTTTTTACTCTCAGGTTCTTAAGGGCACCTTTGAGTCGACCCAGCTCTAATGGGTATCTGACATTTGTTGGAGAAAGGCAAAGTCGGTTGGTCGTTGTTGGCCACATGACACCCTCGTCATCCGCGGGCCACAGTAACAGATTACCTTTGCATCATCTGCCCCTTAGTACGCAAGGTCTGAAAGGGGAACTTTTTTTTTTTTTTTTTTTGTATTCGTACAAATTAGCCTAAAATCTATTAGACCTAGTTATACAAATTGTAATTTAGTATGAGAGTTAGAGCTTGACAGTATAATCTGTGACCCATTGTAATTATCAGAGTTATAAAGTCTGGTTAGTTGGTCTTAGAGAGTTTCTTCAAAGCACCGTCAGTCACTTCTTCGGCTAGCAGCACATTGACATTTTTCTTCACATGAGTTGAGATAACCCGTTTAGTGTGTGTATGTGTGTACTAAGTGTGTGTGTGGTGTAAGTAGTTTAGGTGAATGCAGGCTCCATGGCACTTGTACATTTTGAGATCCTCGGATACACAAATGTTTTATCTAATTTGTTTTTCTTACTGTGTTGATAGTGAGCTCTGACCCTAGAGATCTGTTAGGACAGTGTTCAAGCATAGGGGCCAGTCATTTGTCATTTCAGAGTGAGAAGAGATGCATAATAGTAGAATAACAACCGAGGCCATTCCTTTTAGAAGTCCTCAACACTGACCTGTGACGTCGCTTCCTGTGATCTGTAGAGACCAATAGCTCGTTGCCACGTCATACAGACCTGTAAGGTGGCAAGGAGCTTGTGGTCTCCATCGCCCAAAGGCTTTGACGTCCTTCTATGACTATTGGTCAGAAACTACTTTCACTTTACCTGTATGTGTGTGTATTTATGTTAGTGATTAAATTTGTGTTTGTCGGAACAGGGAGGAAAAGTATACCAAATCTCACCGCCACTCCCTCAAAGGTCCGCCTATGGTCAGCCTATGGTCAACATATGGTCAGCCTATGGTCAGCTTTAGATTTCGGTGCGCAACATGTTCCTTCCTGAACGTCTTTTTATTTATTTCTTTAATGAAGACATCGGGAATACCCGGTTTTTCTGTTCAATAGAAAGATTGTCTAAGCCAAATTTAAATTTAGAAGATAATATTTCGAAAAGATCGAGCTAGAGTTTCACAAAGTGTGGCCAATTTCTAAAGATCATCAACTGTCAAATTTCTAGGAAAATCGTTAGAGCCGTTTTCGAGAACCGTGTCCAGATGAACTTGCAAGCTTAAAAGATGAATAGTTTACAAAAAAAAATTTCAATAGTATTATCTTACTAACACACTCTTTACCTAAAGAGACCAAGCACTTGGGAAATTCCCGTTAGAAATATCACTTTTTGTTTATAACGTCTCAGGAAATTCCCGATAGAAATCACTTTTTGTCTATGACGTCTCACGGCCCTTATCAGACTCGAGTCAATACCTAAAGAACTATGATCCGTAATCAGACGACTATCAGGCTGTTGGGTTTCCTGTAAAGTGTCGAGAGTTTGCTCTGCACTCGTGCTGTGATGTCTTGTCACTCACTCCCTGTCAAGTTCAGCTAAGGCCAGCCCTTTTTTGTGGAGAAACTTTAAGGAGGTGGGGAGCGGGGTGTTAAGTGTGTGGGGGGGGGGGAGAACGGTTGGCGATTACATCACCCAGGAGACCATGAAATGACTGCCTTGAAAAGTTTTCTACTGTAATTCAGATAGCGAGACTTTGCCATTTCATAAAGGATCTTGTTTGTATTTAGGTTATTAATCGTTTAAAAGTGTTTTTAAAAAATAAATTGACCTTATTTAAAAAAAAAAAACTGATCACGTGACGTAGCTACACTCCATCAACAGCTTGTGACGTCAGCATGAGGTACCCTTCGCGGTCATAGAAGTAATGAAATCCTTACAAAATATCTTCTTTTTAAAGATCGTAAATATTCGTTTTAAACCGCAACCTAAAAAAAAAACTTCGAATGCGTCTTTTGTTAATTTACATTCTGTGTTCGTCTGTTTTCGTACCTTAAAGAAAAAAAAAAGTTGATGAAGGTATATCTTTAAAAAATGCCATTAGTTTGATTTCAACCCTGAATGTTCTAGATTCCAAAGTATAGTTTTTAATTTTATATTGATCCTGATATTGGTCTATTGATCTTCTGTGCCTCACATTGTTACCTCTAGTTTAATTTGCCATACATTTTTTTCATCTTTATTTAGAAATGGATTTGTCTTCACATTTTTGTTAATGTAAAAATGTAGAGAAAAAAAAAGTTGTTTCATGTGGAAGTGTATCACATATTCATAAATATCTTTTTTTTACAATGAAAACATTGTTTTTTAAAAGCTCGTTAATGTTTGGGTAACAGGAGTGTGTCTAATATTCTCATGTATTCTTGATATTCCCTTTTATTGTCACCTCTTTTTTATCAAGTATTGACAAAAATTTGATTTCGAGAATGTCTGAAATAGTATCACACACTGTGGGTATATAATGTACACGTGATCTAAGAACAGGGTCAATGGTTGGCTTGAGTAAGACCTTCACCTTTTAATGCTCATCTGTCGTGCAGGATAGCTCTAGTTTTTTTTTTCTTTGTCACACTCCATCAGACCTGATTTTTTTTTCATTTTTTTATTCAGTTTTGTCTGCCCCTGTTCTGTTCAGTGTTGTCTTCCCCTGTTCTTCAAAGCCATAGCCTTTCATTGACCTACTTATATGACTTGATACCAAGTTCATCCAGGGAATTAACTCCCAATAAATTAAAGAAAGAACTGCAGTTCACTCTTTGATTCAGAAAATGATCTAAAATCCAGGAATAGTGATGGAATGTGTGTTGGTTTAACCCCTTCCATTCTGAGTTCATGTATGTTGAAACACTTCGTGGTATTTCCAATAGGAGTTATGGTTCTTAGTTCATTCTTATTCTGTTTAATAGTGGTTATGCTTAGGTCAGTGACCCTCACTCGCGCTGTGTCTTTGGTACACTGTGATATATTTTGATAAGCATCTCGACAAGTCTTTGTGTAGTCCATCTAAACAGACGGTGATGGGGGGGAAAAAACTTCCTTTTGGCTTAGAATTATGAATTTATGCCTGACTAAAGTTAACAATTAGAAGAGTATTGATATTGAGACATCGAACTCTTACTAATTGATGCTAAATTTCAGAAAAAACAGTAAGTGGCTAACAGGAGTGTTTAATAATGTTGATAATTGTAAACCGCCTTCCAAGTCTCTTGGCGTCCATTGTGCATTTCACTGTGATCATGAATATAAATAATTCTCTTCGACGTCCAACCATGCAATGAAAAGTCACGGAAGGATAACTCTTTTATTTCTGCAAGTCGGACTAGAGTTACCCCACGTAACTTTCGCGGTGACATAGAGCGAAGGTGTGGGGGGACGCATTCTACGCCGCGGATCGACTCGTATATATATAACTGTACCAAAAAAAAGGGCAAAAAGTTGTCTTTAAGGACAACGTATATCTTCCTTCTTGTGAGGGAGCAGCGATTTGACAAGATGTGTAAATCACGGCCAGGACGTCGGTAGGTAGCCCTCCCCTTAATGTGAAGACAAGGTTTGTTATTACTAGAAATTTCAATATTTTTCTTCTCAAACATGATTTGTAGTTTCCGGAACTAAGCGCAGGAATATCTTTGTGTAATGTCATGCTGGTCTTGTCATGTTTGTTCTGATGTACAGAGTAGTTTGTTCTCATTAGAGTAGAAAAATAGTTTGTCTGTAGGCTGTCAGTAGGTTGTCAGTAGGTTGTAAATGTGCTACGGAGACGCTCTCCCTTTTTTAAGCTCTGTGAGTGCCTCGTCCCAAAGTCTCGCGTGAGTGCCTCGTTCTCTCTTAAGTCTCGTGGGCCTTGACCCTAAGTCCCCAGTGAGTGCCTCGCCTCTAAGTCTCGTGTTTTCGTGGCGTGTGTAAAGAGATTAGGACACTATTAGAATGGCATTGTGAAGGGAAGGAAATTAGCATGCTTGTGGAGGGAGGTGAGAGAGAGGTGAGAGAGAGAGAGGTGAGAGGTAGGTGAGAGAGGTGAGAGGGAGGTGAGAGAGAGGGGTCCTAAAGGTACATGTATGGCGAGAAGGAGAGAAATGTGTAACTGAGATCCGTCAGTCTTTGCATGTCACATATTTACGTAACAATGTTTCTCGATCTAACAGTCATGAATTCACAGTGGCGTGTATACTTTGTATGTGACAGTGGCGTGTATACTTTGTATGTGACAGTGGCGTGTACACTTTGTATGTGACAGTGGTGTGTACACTTTGTATGTGAAAGTGGCGTGTACACTTTGTATGTGACAGTGGTGTGTACACTTTGTATGTGACAGTGGCGTGTATACTTTGTATGTGACAGTGGCGTGTACACTTTGTATGTGACAGTGGTGTGTACACTTTGTAAGTGACAGTTGTGTGTACACTCTGTATGTGACAGTGGCGTGTATACTTTGTATGTGACAGTGGCGTGTACACTGTGTATGTGACAGTTGTGTGTGCACTATGTATGTGACAGTTGTGTGTACACTCTGTATGTGACAGTGATGTGTACACTCTCTATGTGACAGTGATGTGTACACTCTCTATGTGACAGTGGTGTGTACAATTTGTATGTGAAAGTGGCGTGTACACTTTGTATGTGACAGTGGTGTATATACTCTGTATGTGACAGTTGTGTGTACACTATGTATGTGACAGTTGTGTGTACACTCTGTATGTGACAATGATGTGTACACTTTCTATGTGACAGTGATGTGTACACTCTGAATATGACAGTAATGCAGGATTAAAATGAGTTGTTTTTTTTTTTAATGTACATTCCTATTTATTAGTTTGTTAATTAATAGTTTCTCGCTTAGGCTGCTTGCACATTACACGGTTTGGTCTGTATGGCTGATGATATAAAGAAAGCAAAAATGGCCGTCTGGCGCTTCACAATAGCTGTGTCTTGCCAGTGACGGTCTACATCAGTTCCCTTGAACTCGGTGACCTCAGTGACTTTAAGTCTAAATGCATTCATTATGAATCGTAGAGCAGTGAGAGCTAATGCCATTACGAAGCAGTAATTTGATTCCCATGCATCTTACAAAGCACAACAAATGAATTAAAAATGTGGAATCGTTTATCTTGACGGCACGGGAAAATTCCAGCCTGCCTGAAAGCTACAATGACAAGACCGCGTAGAGTGCAAAAAGCTTAAGCTTTTGGGGGGGGGGGGGGTGGGAGATCTTTTTGTGTAAACGAATGTGTCTTAAATATACACAATAACACAGGTCAATATAATTTATTATAAAGGTTTTGAGAAATAAGCATATACGTATTAGGTAAATAAGTCACTATATTAATAAAATTAAACTCAAGTTCCATATAGATCTAGTTCATGTTCCATATAGATCTAGTTCATGTTCCATATTGATCTAGTTCATGTTCCATATTGATCTAGTTCATGTTCCATATTGATCTAGTTCATGTTCCATATTGATCTAGTTCATGTTCCATATTGATCTAGTTCATGTTCCATATAGATCTAATACTTTGTCGATGATTAATGAATCGCATACCAAGACGTTGCGTATTGATGTTTATGCTGTTTATTATATAATATTAATTCTAGCCACCAATGGTTCTCTGGTCAAGTTAGCTTGACCTAGCCACGTCTAGATAAGCGCCTCTCCTCCGCGTCTTTTTTTTTTTTATTTATTACCCCCATTTCTCTTTCCCTACTCCCCCCCCCCCACACACACACGCCTTTCCGAGTCCAGGCCAGCAACAACCTTGATAATCTAGTTACACGTGAAGCATCAAACACTACTGGACAGCCTAACGGGGTAGAGCCACAGACCACGGAGTTATTTTTTTTTTTATTCAGTTGTTTCTTTCGCCCACTGATTACAAGCGCTAGTAATGTCCACTGTGTGCAGTCTATGGATATATGGGTTTCTTTTGTGGGCTCGTTATTGGTGTTAGTTTTTAGTTGGTGTCTCTTCTAAGGCACTCTTCGTTGTATTAAAGTTTAGGTAGTTCTTTAGTGTATCGTAAGAAATAAAACCCATGATTAGGTGATAATGGTGACATAATTCGGTCATTTAATCCGAACGTGCCTGGCAGCCTTGACCGTTGTTTCTATATATGGATATATTTGTTTGGTTTGAAGTAACGTCTGTATTTTATCATATAAGTTTTATGATCTATGCATCTAAAAAATTGAATTGTTTTAATGGGGAAATCCTCTTTGTTCATCTCACAGATCTTAACATTTAACCTGACCTTTTTTTTCTATGACTATTCGGACATATTATTGTTGCCGCTAAATAACGACCATTGATTGAGATGCCCAGTTCCGGAATGGGTTGAAGATTTCAGAACGGCACAAATAACAGACTGGAACATAATTTTAGGAACTTGTGTAGCGGATGTGTCACTGCAGGAACTCTTCAGCGTTTTTTGAAGAATAATTAAAGACTTTTGATCGAATAAATTTTTTGGATTTCTTTTTCATTGTGGACGCAAAGGAAATAAACTCCGAGTCATCACTCGAAGAAAACATCAACAGACTTTAATCGTATTGAAATAAATCGTGTTTTTGATTTTTGTTTTAGAACTGGATGCCTTAAATCTATAAGTGCAGCTCTGGGTTTAAATCCAAGTCTGTTTTTATGTTTACCTATTGTTTTCATCATTTGCCTTGAAGAAGTATAGTTTTGTTTTTGTTTGTTTTGTTTTGTTTTTTTTTAATTCTGAGCAATAACATCGTTGCCTTATTACACGTGTGTAGATAATTGCCTTCTGCAGCCTCGGAGTGAATGTGTTGATCCTAGCGCGTGTTTTACTGCGCTATTAGTGTCTTGCTCACAGCGAAATATTGGACGCACTGCGAAAAACATTTGAATGAGCTGGTTTTTTTTTTTTTTACCTGACGACTATTTTCGCTTGGTCAGAAACGTTTTTTTGTGTGTGCTAAGTGCGTACACATGATATACTTCCTCTATGTGCCGTTGTTTTGTGTCTACACAATCGTCGTTTGTTCGTCGGATACCGTTGGCTACGTGCGCATCCAAAATAGTCCACTCTTGTTAATGACATAAGTACTTAAAACAATAACAGTTTCTATGTCTTATTTTTCCTGGAGGACTGTTGGCATCTGATAACATAACATTAGAGTGCGTTGATTTTATACAAACTAACAAAAAATAAGAAACGTATTAGACATGAAATAAGGTCAAGGCCATTGAATGTCAAGGCTGTTCTATCGTCTGTTTTGGATACATCTTTGAATGCCTCGTATTCATGCTCTAGACAGCAGCGAGAATGGACTCAAGTTCGACAGCTACCACGCCCGCAGCGCTATCTTCGCCGCCCTGCTGGCGAAAGGCGCGGCGGCATCGGCGGAAAGAGCAGCCGACAGACGGGGGTTCTTGTCCGACAGCGGCCTCTCGTGCGCCCCCAAGACCGTCGCCACGAAAAGCTGTGAGGTTAAAAGGACGCCGCTACGGAGGAAAGGCTGGGCCATACCGAACAATCCTCGGAGGTTGGTCAGCTACGACGACCTGAACACGTACTGCTGGGTAGGTCACGTGCCAATGTTATGTCTGTCTCTCTCTGTTGTCTGCTTCTAGATCTGTATGTCTGTCTCTCTGTCGTTGTCTGCTTCTAGGTCTGTATGTCTGTCTCTCTGTCGTTGTCTGCTTCTAGGTCTGTATGTCTGTCTCTCTGTCGTTGTCTGCTTCTAGGTCTGTATGTCTGTCTCTCTCTGTCGTTGTCTGCTTCTAGGTCTGTAAGTCTGTCTCTCTCTGTCGTTGTTTTCTGCTTCTAGGTCTGTATGTCTGTCTCTCTCTGTCGTTGTCTGCTTCTAGATCTGTATGTCTGTCTCTCTCTGTCGTTGTCTGCTTCTAGGTCTGTAAGTCTGTCTTTCTCTGTCGTTGTTTTCTGCTTCTAGGTCTGTATGTCTGTCTCTCTCTGTCGTTGTTTTCTGCTTCTAGGTCTGTATGTCTGTCTCTCTCTGTCGTTGTCTGCTTCTAGGTCTGTAAGTCTGTCTCTCTCTGTCGTTGTTTTCTGCTTCTAGTTCTGTATGTCTGTCTCTCTCTGTCGTTGTTTTCTGCTTCTAGTTCTGTATGTCTGTCTCTCTCTGTCGTTGTTTTCTGCTTCTAGGTCTGTATGTCTGTCTCTCTCTGTCGTTGTCTGCTTCTAGGTCTGTAAGTCTGTCTCTCTCTGTCGTTGTCTGCTTCTAGGTCTGTAAGTCTGTCTCTCTCTGTCGTTGTTTTCTGCTTCTAGGTCTGTATGTCTGTCTCTCTCTGTCGTTGTCTGCTTCTAGGTCTGTAAGTCTGTCTCTCTCTGTCGTTGTTTTCTGCTTCTAGGTCTGTATGTCTGTCTCTCTCTGTCGTTGTTTTCTGCTTCTAGGTCTGTATGTCTGTCTCTCTCTGTCGTTGTCTGCTTCTAGGTTTGTATGTCTGTCTTTCTCTGTCGTTGTCTGCTTCTAGGTTTGTATGTCTGTCTCTCTCGTTCGTTGTTTTCTGCTTCTAGGTTTGTATGTCTGTCTCTCTCTGTCGTTGTCTGCTTCTAGGTTTGTATGTCTGTCTTTCTCTGTCGTTGTCTGCTTCTAGGTTTGTATGTCTGTCTCTCTGTCGTTGTCTGCTTCTAGGTTTGTATGTCTGTCTCTCTGTCGTTGTCTGCTTCTAGGTTTGTATGTCTGTCTCTCTGTCGTTGTTTTCTGCTTCTAGGTCTGTATGTCTGTCTCTCTCTGTCGTTGTTTTCTGCTTCTAGGTCTGTATGTCTGTCTCTCTCTGTCGTTGTCTGCTTCTAGGTCTGTAAGTCTGTCTCTCTCTGTCGTTGTTTTCTGCTTCTAGTTCTGTATGTCTGTCTCTCTCTGTCGTTGTTTTCTGCTTCTAGTTCTGTATGTCTGTCTCTCTCTGTCGTTGTTTTCTGCTTCTAGGTCTGTATGTCTGTCTCTCTCTATCGTTGTCTGCTTCTAGATCTAGGTGACATATCTAGCTACACCAGTGTTTCCCAAATTATGTACTGCGGAACTGAATTGGTGTTCCACAAACTACTGGAATAATTAACTAGTGGTCCATCACGTCAATAATTCTTTTTAAAAAAATAAGGAAATCGTTCCGCTAATAAATCGGAATGTGCGAACTGTTCCTTTAAGGAAAATTTTTTAGAAACACTGTTCTAAATGGTATTATTAGCTACGGGTTTTCCCCTTAAAAATACAATCTACTGAATTGAGGTAAAAAAAAAAAATAAAAAAAAAAAAAAGAATTCTAATGATATATTCATCTAAATGTAGTCTAAGCGTTCTTATATCATTATTTTTTCTACATTTATCTTATAAATTACAGATATTTTTTTCAGAAGAGAAGATAATTAATTTCTACGCGTATCCAATGTTAATATTGGTCGTTCAAGTTAGTCAAAGATTTATTTCATTAATGTTAACGAATGTTTAAGTTGATTGATATTTAAAAAAAAAAAAAAAAAAAAAAAAAGATAGAATGAAACAAACGGAATATTTCTCATATTCTGAGTATTTAGCGGAACAGTTGGCTTATTTTTTTAGGTCGGATTTTTTCTATTTGTTGAAATTTAAAAAAATAATACACCAAAAAATTAAACCATATTTTATACTAAGTTTAAAAATTGGATTTGATGGTAGTGTGTCCTTGATGAGCACGCCTTCCTGGATATCAGGCGCGACATTATTAAGTTTAATTCTAATATCTGGTGTGGTGTCAAGCCAGTTTCTAGATCTAGGCTTTGACTAGGTCGCAAAAAGAATATCCCGCTTCGTACAAATAAGTTGTAGGAAACTGAATTAAAAAAAAAACGACAGCTTGTCTAGAAATATTGTGGTTGTGGAACTTCACCAGAATTCATTGAATGGTTGAGCTTTTATTGTATCTTGCTTTAAAACTAGACTCTAGGTCAGTTCAAAGTTAATAGTAATGTTGTAGAGTTTATTTTATTAGCAAGAAGAGACAATAAACATCTTTTTATTTTCTGCAGTTGCTTAAAGATTAATTCACGCGTGGGCCCATTACTTTTAGACTAATACTAGATTCTATTAGTTAATTATTCCAGTAGTTCGTGGAACTAGACACGCCTATCAGAACACTTGGGTTCCGTGGAACACAGTTTGGGAAACACTTATATAAGTGATTGGTATGCTTGCTACTTTATACAATATAGCCGACGTTTCTCCTTTTCTATAAACTCGAAGATGGTTGTGGGGTCCGATACTCGCTTTCAAAAATCCGCCCACATACATGGCATGAATAGGTCATGAATAGGTTTGCACAGCTGGCGTATGCTACTGACCTCACTAATGTGTACAGCTTGTAGTCAGCTCTTTATGGCCACTTGTTTGTGATTTAAACCCAAAAAGACTTAGTGGTCGAGTAGTACAGTACTTACCTTCCGAACCGAAGGTTTTCGAGCATGAATCCCAGTCATCTTAAGGAATTTTTAGGACGCCCCTGAGTCCACCCAACTCTAGCGGGCATCTGACATTCGCTGAGAAGTAAATTTGGTTTGTCGTTGTACTGGCGACATGGACACCCGCGTAGTATCAGATGAGCCTTACATCAACTGTCCTATAAATCACATGACCTGAAAAGAGGCTAAATTTACTTTTTACACTAAAACCCATCAGGTCTAAGAAAACCAATCTTGCTCATTTTTTAAATATGTCGTTTTAATTGTTTATTCTGTTTTAACCCAGATTCTAGAAACATCTATAGATGGGGGCCTAAAAAAAAATTCCGCCCGTTTCAATGATGCCACATTGGGAACAAAAAGCCCCTCTTAATTCTGAGTTAATGGATAACTGTTGTACGCTCTTGAATAACGATTTTTTTTATATACATATGAACGCTTTCACCTGGAGATTTTTTTTTTCAATCACGAAGATCAAAGCCTCGTCTGGTCCTTTGTGTACCTGTGTTTATATTCGTTTTAAAAAAAATTAGTGTCATTGAATGATGTTACCATGGCAACTTTTTACGTGGCACACCACAGTCGCTAGTTTATTGATCGGCGTAATACACGTGGTCTAGGGGAAATAACCGAGTATATTCCTCAATACAGTAATTTATTCAAGAGTTATCTTTGCTTGAAGTTTGTTTTCAGTATAGAATTAGTTAGTATTATTTTGTTAGTCATTTATTATGTAATCGTACAGGGGACATGATTATGGGACCTTCTGACTCTTTAAAACATGTTCCTATAACTCCTAAGTTATAATTAAATGATATTGTGACACAGCTGTGAAGTTGTTGTTTTTTAAACTGATCAAACGTTAATCATGCAGACATCACCTGTCTCGTTTCGTAAATTTTAGATATAAATTTGCTAGTTCATAATTTTTTTTTACTCCTGAATAATAATTTTGTTCTCTCTAGTTTAACCGAATGGTAGACTATTGATTAATAGATGAGGATGTTCTATTACAAAATGTTGATCTAATGGCTATATTGTTATATTCTTATAATTTTATTCATTCTCAATTTGATCTCATTAATTTTCGTGGCTGGCTAGTCGCGTCATCACAATGGTCCTGAGTTCAAATCCTGCCTATTCCATCCCCAGCCAAGCTGCAAGAGGTCCTGCCAAGGGCGTAGTAATACACTTTTTTTTTTAAGGTAAATGTCGTAAAATTCACACAACTAACAGACGTCTTAACTGTACTATCTAAATTCTAGACCATCAGAAAATCTTCTATTAATCACAATAATCTTTCCTTTCCTTGAGGCAATGGGGTTGTTCCGGATTTATGACCTACTTTAAGCTAAGTCACGTGATGGTTGAACAACAGATAGGAGAGTGGCATTGTATATTTCCAGTGCTGTTGCTCTTCTATTTTTTAACACATTTAAAAATATACAGAGTACACCAACGAAGTTCAGGAATGTTCAAATAACTATACGAATGTTTGAATTAAAAGGACCAAGAAAGACACAAATATAAAGGATTTATTTCTTATGCTAAGACAAATACGTACCAATGCTCCTTCTTCCCTAGCGCTTTTAGAGCATGGAATGGGTTGCCTGAGCCATCCAGGAAAACCAGTGACTTGGCAGAATGTAAGTCATTGGTTAGGATTCATGGCTAGATGCATGACGCGTAGGACGTAATCATTTTTTTTTTTTTTTGAAGTAACGTCTGTATTTTATAAGATAAGATATTTCTTTTATAGCCCATGACCAGCGTCAACACGGTATAGCGATGATACATTCACATACCGACGGAAGATGTTTTTTTACAAACGTTCTTGCAAGATTAAAAAGAAAAGGTTTGTTGTAAACTACACAAACACATATATATATATATATATAACACTCGATATATATATATATATTGTTCTGGCTCTTCCGCCGTGTCAAATACAAACAATGAAATAAACAGGAGGTGACTTTCAAATAGCGGCGAAATGCCAAAACAATCAAGATAGGTAGCCGACACTAGTGTTAATATAGGAAACACTTTTTAATCCTCAAGAAGGGACCCGTCTAATGTCCTCTGTTACTAGCCGTCTGGGTATAACTAGTTATTTTCACTGCCCTATTGAAAAGCGTCTTGTTGAGAGTGTCGAGTAGAGCGTTCTTACTTTTTAAATATATATCACGTCATTCGTGGCTACGTAAAACTTTCCCTTTATTCCCGAAACAATATATATATATATATATATATATATATATACAATAAAACATTTGAGATAATATGCATAATAGTTGAAACATTGTTATACAATAGAGCAGGGGTTCTCAACCTGTGGGTCGCGACCCCCTTGGGGGTCGATTGACGATTTGCCAGGGGTCGCCAAAGACCATTGAAAAAAATGGATTGTTTTTGTCTATTCTTCTATTGCTGTGTGTGTGTAAGCGGGGGGGGGGTGCGGCAGAGTGGGGGATTGTAAAAAGAGGTCGCCGAGCATTAAAGGTTGAGAACCGCTGCAATAGAGCATGTCACTTAACACTACGATAGCACACATTATCATCTCATCGTCATCTCTGCCTGTGGTCCCTTCTGGGACATTGGCCACCTACCAGCTTCCTCCAGGCATCTAGGCTCTGTTCGAGTCTCTCCAACTGTCCCCACGCCTTGCTCATCTGCTAGGCATCTGCTTCCGAGTCGCGACGCCATGTATTCCTGGGCCGTCCCCTCTTCCTCTTTCCTTGGGGGTTCCAGGTTAGGGCTTGCCTTGTTATGTTGGATGCAGGCTTGCGAAGGGTGTGACCTATCCATCTCCAGCGTCTCTGAAGGATATCAACTTCAATGCACATTATAATAACACACTATTATACGTCCATACCGCGGATTCTCTTGACCATTCCGTGTGACGTTTACACCAGAAGCGTCCCAGATTACGTCACATACTTCTAAATCACATTAACGTGTTTATTTTTTTTTTCTGTTACGTAGCTTCCATTCTCTGACAAAAGTGACCAATCGCCTTTCACTGGACCTCTTTGACTAGCCCCCCTTTATAAAACTCCCCCTACTCCAGTCGATTCACGGACATGATTTATTTGTAAATGCGATGCTCTTAACTTATCGGATCGTGCTAAGAGAGACGGGGGCTGTTGTGTGTGTGTGGGGGGGGGGCAGCTAAATCGGCCCTCTCATCTAATGTCTGGGGCAAACTAGACTTTATCAGTCTTCCCGCCACCACCTCCCGCTTGCACACACACACACACCACCACCACCACCACCTTCCCCTTTCTTCTGAGTGTACTGCAGATGTAAGAACTTTTTTTTATTGGTCGAGAAAAGGTGGGGGGGGGGGCAAGGGGGGAGAAACCGGAAATCGAACTCAGATCTGATCTAACGTAATACACTCTGAATTACTGGCCACATTCAAATAGCCTCCCTTTACTTTCAGGCCTAGAGATCTATATTGGACAGTGAACTCAATTTTCTGGCAATTCTTCACTGTCTTTGAATTTCCTCCCTTTGCCGCTTTAGTACACACATTTGAAGTGGAATGTGCTAGAGAGAGAACAAAAAAGTTTGAATCTATATTGTGATCTCAGAATATCGCTGACTATCTGATTATTGTACCTATGTATCGAGATTTTTCCTGTGGCATGGCCGGAGACCAAATGGTTATATACACAGGTTCCATTTAGCTCTTAGGTTTTTGCTAAGAATTTGGTTTGACATATTTGCATTTCGAACGCAGCATTTCGCGAAAAAAAATGAAGCTTTATATTAAATCTTTGTATTTTATTTTTGTTACTTCCCCCAAAAGACCACACAATCAAAAGTGCTTAACGACACAAAATAGACTTCTATTACTATTTTTAATCTTTTGTTTTTCCCTAAATTAGGAATTAATTAAGTGAATTCCAAAAAAAGATGGAATGTCAAACAAACTGAAATCCATAATACATTTGTGCTTAGAATTACGTAATAAATCTAGATTTTCAAATTTGTGAATAATAAACCTGGAATTTAAATATATATAAACAAATACATAGTTCTATAAATTGTTTTAATTATATTAATAAATTGTATTTTTTGTTAATTTGATTTCAACTATCTGCAGGACACTGGACTTCTTAAATGTTTAGTCCGGCATCTGGTTTCAAAGAAGTTTATTTAATTGCCTATATCTCTCCCTTTTTAAGTCTTCTTGGAGATATAGATTGATCGTAGTTTGGCATTTGCAAGCACTTCATTAAAACCATCCGCACAGCAGAAGTCCATATGTATCTGTAATACAGTCTATTATTTTATTGATTAAATGGTAAAGTTATTAACTTTATTTAATTATCAGCCTGTTACAAACTGCTGAAAGTAGTCATTACATTTATTTCGAAATAATTTGAACTGAAAAGGATTTTTTTATTTTCGATAGCGAGATTTTTTTTTTCTTTTGATTTTTTTTTTTTTTAAACACTTTTTGAAAGTTTTAGCATATTGATAAGACGCTTGAAACAGCAAGCACATGTAGAGGTTTGCGTGTCACTTAACGTGTGAACATAACGGACCATTAGGGCTTCTTATAACTCTGTAACTCTGAGCAACACAAACTCCCTTTTTCTTACTTTTTTTTTTAATGGAAATCAGCGAAATATTTCTTCTTTTAATAATTAACAGAGTAGATTCCCTTCGTGCGCTGTTGTTGTTTTTTTTATAGTCTGAGAGAAAGTTCATGTTAATTATTGTTTTTCTTCTTTCTTTTTTTTAACCCAGCCTCTTTCTGAACATATCACGAGATTGTATTATACATGACCTTGATTTCCATCAATTTGATGGATACCATAACACTGCTTGAAGCTCTTCTGTTTTAATTATCATAATAGATCAAGTCCATGGCTAAGGACTTCTTAAGTGACTCCTTCAAATAGTTATGCAATACTGTGTTATCCGCACACTAATGGAAAAAAAATGCTAGTTGCTTTTAATAGTTTTTTTTTCGTGATCTAAATAGGTCTCTAGACATCTGGTTATTTTAAGCACTGTGAATAAGTTAAGTAGATTGGTTCTGTAAATATAATGTTCATTGTTAGAAGTACACATAGATGGACACAAAGACACAAACAATATTATTATTATTATTATAAAGTGGTGGATGTACCTATAGGCAACATAAGCTATAGTTTAGGGTCCCTGTTGCTTGGGGGGGGGGGGGCCCTGAAAAATAGTTATAGGTATTACCTTTTACCTTTACTTATCCCTTAGTCTGTTGAACAGTTCATGCACCATGCAAGACTCGTCGACCGTCTTGCTCCATTCCCCTGTGCCTTTTGCCTTAGTTAGAACCTCTTTCAATGGCAGGCCCGTCCATTCTTTTATGTTGTCCTCCCATCGCTTTCTCTGTCTGACCCTTCTTCTTTTTCCTGGTACTGTTCCCTGAAGGAAGGTATTTTCGAGCCCCCGAAGATCTTGTAATATAACAATAGATATTTAGCTTGCTTTTTTATTTACGATAGTTAGCAGGTCATCATGGGGTCCAATCGCTGCAATAACCCTGTCTCTAATCTCTTGGTTTGTGATGCGGTCTTTGAATGTGGATAAATTCAAAGACCACATTCAAAGACATTCAAAGTTATAGGTATATTTTCAATTATTTAAAGAAAAAGAAAACGAAAAATCGCCTTGATTACAAGGAGCCCCATACCTCCTCACACAGACAGTTTAGGGGCCCCATATCTCACACAGACAATTTAGGGACCCCATACCTCACACAGATAGTTTAGGGGCCCCATACCTCACACAGATAGTTTAGGGGCCCCATACCTCACACAGATAGTTTAGGGGCCCCATACCTCACACAGACAGTTTAGGGGCCCCATATCTCACACAGACAGTTTAAGGGCCCCATACCTCACACAGATAGTTAGGGGGCCCCATACCTCACACAGACAGTTTATCGGCCTCATGCCTCACACAGACAATTTAGGGGCCCTATATCTCACACAGACAGTTTAGGGGCCCCATATCTCACACAGACAGTTTAGGGACCCCATACCTCACACAGATAGTTTAGGGGCCCCATATCTCACACAGACAGTTTAGAAGCCCCATATCTCACACAGACAGTTTAAGGGCCCCATACCTCACACAGATAGTTTGGGGGCCCCATACCTCACACAGACAGTTTATCGGCCTCATGCCTCACACAGACAATTTAGGGGCCCCATACCTCACACAGATAGTTTAGGGGCCCCATACCTCACACAGACAGTTTAAGGGCCCCATACCTCACACAGACAGTTTAGGGGCCCCATACCTCACACAGACAGTTTAGGGCCTTCTCAAGTCTAAATCCGGCCCTAAACAGACTCTCTAGATCTACATAAAAATTTTAAAAAAGTGGGGTGGTTTGTTTTCGGACGTTTAAATCATTTCTCTTTCACAAAGAAAAACAACAACAACAACAACAACAAAGCAACACAATTTTGTTTCCAATCTTGACCGAATGGTTGAACTCAGTGTCTCCAGCAGAAACTTGGGATAAGATGTATTCAAAATAAGCCCTTGTCCTTCTGCTCCAGCCCACCCCCCTTTCCCCTTTAACCGAGATGTATTCTTGGCACATCCATGTCTCGCCATACACGCCCCCCCTTCCCCTCCCAGCCTGTATTCTAGACACGCCCCTGGCTCACTCCTCCCTCCTTGAAAGTGACGTCCAAAGACTGGATGAATCCCCCAAAGACTCCTCACACGTGTAGTCGCTGTGCTTAGTGTGTTGACGTCCGCTCGTGACGTGGGGATGACAGGGTCTAGCCTCAGGGGCGTAATTATCTTCCTTTTTTTTTTTTTGAAGTAACGTCTGTGATGTATAAGATAAGATATGCCACAAGCATCGGACTTTCGGGACTTTCCTGCCTCTTCAGACGGAAAAATAAACAGGGCCGGATAAAAGGTCGTCAATGCCTATGAAATGCACCACCCAATGCAGCATTCTTTGCTATTTCCAGAGTCTGTTTCTCTTTAGTAGAGCTACTTCGCTGAGATCAACGCATGAGTTGATGCTGAGTGGTTAAGCGCTTGGCTTCCGTGCCTAGGGTCCTGGGTTCGAATCTCCGTGAAGGCTGGGATTTTTAATTTTGTGATTTTTGGTGGCCCCTGAGTCCACCCAACTCTAGAAGGCCTAAACAATGACTTGCAATGTCGCAACCTGTGGGCAGTTTATTCCAGTAGCATGTTGCCACGTCACAGGTCTGTACGACTTTGCAACGAGCTATTAGTTTTCACAGCCCACATGTTGCGACGTCGCAGGTCAGTGGTGAGGCCTTCCAGAACGAATGCTCCCATTCACTCCCGCGCCACACCGAGACCAATCGTCATAGTAAGGCCTGAACACTGAGCTGTGACGTGGCAACGTGTGGTCTGTGTAGACCAATAGCTCGTTGCCACGTCACATTCAGCGCTTAAGCATACATAACGATTAGTCTCGGTAAAATGTACGCACTACACAGAGGGGATGTCAGCCTATCACTTAAATGTCAAACTTTTAATCTTTATATTGGTTGAAACTTTGAAAGAATAAAACCTTCACTGTTAAGTAAATTACTTCAACGGAACTTATCATTATCATTGATCTACTGGTTCTAATAGAAAAGGGAGACAACGTCTTGTTATCTTACAGTAATGAGGTCAAATAGTTGAGACCAAGGGAAACCTTCACACACACTCACAAGTTCTCTCCCCCTGCCTAATTGGCTCTCTTACTTCAGTCCACAGTTGGAAGTCCTATAGACTCGAGGATTGATCCCGTGTCTCTCTGGTTCTCACTAAGAACGGGAAAAGAGATGCTTTTTTTTTTATTGTACCCGGGGGGGGGGGGGGCTTGAACCCAACTTTTAGTTCTATTATAAAAATAAACTAATTTTCATACTCTGGCAGTGTCATTGACGAGATTCTTTCGAGAGAAACAAAATTCATTGTAGTTGCTTTATCAGTGTCCACTGAGAAATTGTCTGCAGAAGTACCGCCCTCTTATACGTATTATTATTATTAGACTAAAAGAAATGAAATAATATTCATTCTCTGCCAGGATCGAGCTCCGTGTGAAAGAAAGCACAATTGTGTCCACTGAGAAATTTTATGATGATTATGATCATTCTACGAATGAATTAGTAGGCCATATCAGGTCATTCCTTAAAAGGAAACTCAATTCATTTTAGTCTCATTAATAGTTGTCTACTGATTTAGTTTTCTGATGGATAGTGTGTAGCAGTACCGCCATCTGACATCAAGGATCTTGCTAAGCTATGTTTAGGGACTCTATAACGTGTCTGCGAGGTCAGTTGTCGCCCCTAGTTCCGTAAACACCACAATAGGATGTAATGTTAGTTTAATAGTCCCAAACTTGCATGATATTCAAGCGTAATATCATATAATAATTCTCTGCTGAGTAGATGGCACTGCAGTGTTAATGAAAATTGCAAATGTATTTTGTTTGATTGAAACTCTTAGCATTATCAATTTGAAGCTCTTAGTTCAATTGTTACTTTAAATGTACCAATTGAACTTGACGTAGTTATAAAGTTTTAACTTTGCAATGAAACAATGGGAAATAACTGTGTTAAACATTGGCTAATTCAAATTAATAGTTAACTCCCTTTATATTTCCACTCCAGGCAGACGTCATAAACACAATGGACCTCATTCACCAATCGTAAACTGACGTAAACAAACAACATTTTGCCACGTGGTTCTCTATATCTTCTCTACAAATTACGCAATCCATAAGGGCTGTCACGTGATACGCAATTTTCATTGTTTTATCAATATTATCACGTGCCTAAATATTGTTTGTTTACGATTGGTGAATGAGGTCCATTGTATTTTGGGAATCTTATCGATATGTTCTCTCCCCTTTCTTATTTTTCTATATGTTGCTAAGAAACTTGTTGTATAAGTTCCTGGTCGTGCGGTATGCGCGCTGGTTTGTTGTGCGGTCGTTTCGATGGTCCTGGGTTCATACCCTACCCACCGCCATCCCCCGTTGTCCTTGTGTAAGGTTTGGTCTAGGAAGTAGGTTATCTTCAACTTCTGAGGAACATCCGAAACATTATATAAATAATTTTTTTTACTTAGAAATTTTTTGTTAAAAACTTGATTTTGATTTTCTAATGAAAGTATTTACTGCCCCTTGCAGTAGATTGTCACTAGGTCAACACTAAACCTTCTGTATCTTTTGGACTGACTATCTGCACTAAGCTCAAGTCACTTCTTTTTTCTTATTTCTGAATAGCCATAATGACCACTTCTGACCCTTATGGTTAGGACTGACCAAATAATTTCCAGCTGCCCAAACTCGCTGACCTCAAATTGTTCTTTTTTTTTTTCTCGACGTAGAGAGAAGACCCGAAGATAGAAGGCCCCGAAATTGGGCTTCAAAATGACCAAAATAATGACCACTGACTTTGACACCCACTCTGTGCTCAGTACAGAAGAAGAGTTGGTCTAAGACCATAAGTGACCCTTGCCTAAGGCAGAACCGGTAAAAATTGATTGAGAGGGTCCGGGAAATAAGAGTTCTACTCAAATAATGACGTTGTCTGGGTCAAAGTCATTAAGTGTACAATAACAAGGTCAGTTCAGAGGTATATTCACCATTGCGCCTTGCCCAGTTATTGTATGTTTTCAAATTTAAAAGTTTCATACCGCCAAGTGTAAAAATCAAGGGCTGGGCACATATCATGTATGGGAGACGAGCATAGTCTTTTTTTGTGTTTTTTTTTTTGTGAGCTGTTTGATGGTCGATGTATGGTCGTCGAGATGCCCCATGGAAACGTTTTGAGGACCAGCTTAGGCTCCAATTTGCTTTAACTGACATAGAAGAGAGCACCTGGCTGCAGGGGGCTTCAGAACGAGACAGCAAGAGATCACTCCCAATGGCCGCGGCATACACATTTGAGACCAAAAGAAAATCCACTGCCGAGGACAGACGCAGACGGCGAAAAGAGAATCTAAATCGACCACCGTGGACAATGGTTATGTCTGCGTTTGTTGTGGCAAAATATGTAGATTGCTCCTGGGGCTGTGTAGCCACATGGAATATTGCACTCCTCATTATTCTTCGAAGACAAGCCTTAATGCACTAATTAAATGTAAGTATTTCGCTTGTCTAATACACTTTTAAATATTAAAGTATAAATTCGTCTCCTTCTGACCAAGAAAGCTCTTATCTTATCTTATATAATACAGACGTTACTTCAAAAAAGAAGATGATTACGTCCTACGTGGCATGCAATCAGTCATGCATATTAACCAATGACTTAAATTCTGCCAAGTCACTGGTTTTCCTGGCTAGCTCAGGCAACCCATTCCATGCTCTAATAGCCCTAGGAAAGTAGGAGTATTTGTACAAATTTGTCCTAGCATAAGCTCGAACTATTCAGTGCTAGCTATCCAGTCCTAATAGGTCATATTCAGTGGTGTAATGTACTAGTTTAGAGAGTAGGTTAGTTTTGTTAGATAAATATATTGTGTATAGTTTTAGCGACGGTAAAAGTAATGACGTAGTAAGACAGACTAATGACGTAGTAGACTTAGGCGAACAAGAGACCAACATGGCGTTATGTTAGAAGTAGGCTGTTTTGAATAGTAATTGAATAGTAGTTAGTTATAGCGACGTTTTAGAAAGACTGGACGGATTTCCCAGTGATTAATAAAGTCTCATTTTATAGAACTGAATGTTGTTATCAAGTATATCTATTTTGTAATGTTCTGTGGCTAATGTTAAAGTAATAATTGCACAACATGAAGTCAGATTAGATTAGCCGACAACAGTGGTAGCCGTCGCCCGTCGCGTTAAAATAGGACATACTCACATGTAGCCATCTGGTCAAAGTAGGACATATTTAGTTGTATCCATCTAGTCGAAGTAGGAATTATTTAGTTGTAGCCACGTTGTCGTAGTAGGACATATTTAGTTGTAGACGTCAAGTGGAAGTAGGACATATTCAGTGCTAGGCCATCTAGTCGAACTAGGACATATTCAGTAGTAAGCCACAAGTTCTTCGTTTGTTGTTTTTTCCCCCTGCCCCCCCCCCCCCCAAGGAACAACAAAACATTCATTTCTTCCCTCTATTAAGATCTGTATTGACCGAGACCATTATTACTCTTTCTTTCCCCTTCCCATCACTCTAGCAACCGACTTCCCTCCCCCCCCCCATCTCTCCCCTGCTGGCATGAGGAGGGAGGGGGGGGGTTGAGTGACTGGGAGGGTAGCCGGGCTGGCGTACCGGCTGGGTGAGCGCGCTGTGAGAGAAGTGCTAGACCACACAGCTCACGACAAGGGACTTAATGCCTTAGGATGGTGTCCTGGTGGTAGTCTCGCTGTCACGTGATAGGAAGTTTGTGTCCCTTTGCTTTCTTATTGGCCCCAAACTTATAGTGGGATGTGTGTTTGTGTGTGTAACATTCTGATTCTATTTGGGAAAAATATCCTGACTCTTGGACTTCTGACACCATTTTTTATTTTCTGTGTATTTCTACTACGTCAAGTATTATTGTATTCCGGGCAATCTAGGATTGGATTTTATACAAAGTGTTGTCTTGTGTACATTTACCCCCTCCCCGTGTCCTCGTTGATAGATCAACACATTCCTTTTTGTTCGTATTAAGCTATACATCATAGCTGAACCTTGAAATATTGTTTAAGTTGTGGAAACCAGCGAGACCATTCACCTGACTTCCGAGCCTCGGAGTCGAGTGTAGTTGATCTACTCTAGGCGAGGCTAAGAAAAGTGTTTAGTCAGCCTTAACTATCTTAATGCCACGCCCTCCCCCCCTTTTTTTTTCTTCTCCCACCCCCTCCCCCTCAGATAATATTAGCTAGACGTTCTGGCTGATTGGTGGCATAAGCAAAATTCACATTTCAGATATTCACAATTCCAGAGTCTGACACTAAGTTCAAATCTAAGTGCTGACTCTCTTTTCTTTTTTTTCTTTTTTTTTATTTTCTTTAAAAAAAAATTGTAATTGAATTAACGTCCTACTTAGTTATTTCACGCACTCTTATTTGGGCTATATCAATGTTATCACTGAATTACTTGCTTTGTACTTACAGTAATAAATAGCACACATTCCGGTTTATAATACGGTATTATATTTGTGCATAAAATACTATGTTGACATGTAGGATATAGAATGATGCTTATTAGAAATATAAACTCAATAGTGGCAGCTTAATGGACTCTATAGCATGATTCTTGTGTGTGTGTGCATGTGTGTGTGTGTGTTGTTCGGACTGTAAAAAAAAAATTAGAAAAAAAAACGATTTTAATCAAACTTCCTAAATCTAGTTGGTTATCTTTTTTTTTGGTCTTATATCGCTGACAGGTTTTACCTATATATGTACACATGTAACGTCATTCTTCGTTGGTAAAAAAAAAAAAAATCTAATCTTCTAATGGATTTTCTCTGGTTTTCGTATCCTCTCTAACGGACATATGTTTTGATACTAGAAAACACAAAACTGTTTCTGGTGTTTGTGTTTGATGGGCACAAGATATGTATTGAAAGTTGTTTTTTTTTAATATTCAAACTATTTGGTTACTTAATAAAAGATCTACAGCAGGAGTCGCGACCCCCTTGGGGGTCGATTGACGATTTGCCAGGTGTCGCCTAAGACCATCAAAAATAAGGATTGTTATTGTCTATTCTTCTATTGCTGTATGTGTGTGTATGGGGGGGTGGTGGTCGAGGCAGAGTGGGATATTGTAAAAAGGGGTCGCCGAGCTTAAAAGGTTGAGAACCGCTGATCTACAGCGTTGGCCTCAGTGTCCCAGAATCTCTTCCATTGCCTTGCTCAGTATATCAAAATTGTATTGTACACAAATGTTCTAGCTGCCAACTTGAAGCGATATCTTGCTTCTGCCAAGTAGTTTACTGTTGACTCACTGATTGTAGCATTAGCGCATCGTTTGATTTTATTTAGAAAGGTTGCGTCTTATGCACGTCAAAAAGCTTCTAGCTAAATTATATATATATATATATATATATATATATATATATATATATATATATATATATATATATATACACAGTGCTTTAAAAAAATAGGTGCCTAACTTTTAACAAGTAATAAAACGTTAAAATACAATAAAATTAATCATTTTTTCCCCACATTGATCAAAGTGCCGGTACGCCGTACCGGTGCGTACCGTCACAAAAAAAGGACTGTATATATATATATATTGAAACCTGCCTTTTTACCTGCCTGGTTGGACCACTTTTGATAGAATTTAATACACGACATTCTTCTGACAATATTTAATCTTGCCTTTTTTCCTGCCTGGGTGGACCACTTCGGGGGCCGATTTTGAGTTTGTGGTTCCACACTAACTCTCTTTGTAACCTTGTTTGTGTATTTGTTTCTGTACCAAAAACTACACGCTCATTACAGTTGGCATATTGCAATAATATTTCAGACGAATTCTGTTCGTCCTTCCGCAGTGCTCCCTTGGGAACAAAATTATTCCCCTGTCCAAGTAAATCATTAATTGGATTCTTTTTGTACCTCAAGATCTTCTGACGTTCTTGATGGGAGGGGCTGGAGGCTGTTGGTATAGTGAACCTTTTTTTTTCCCTTCGTGCTCTTCACGAGTCTGTACATGGCGTTTTGTACATAACGTTTTTTAGGTGGCGTTTTGTGACCAGCTCAAATCATATCACGCGGTGTTCTTTTGTTAACTCTTTCTCTTTTAACTGACGATACCAACGTTGATTCCACCAGAATGTGGTAAATAATTACGGAGAAAAAGAGTTAAAGCCCAAAAGCTGGTCTTTTTATTCCCCATTATGTTATTTGTGATAGTGTTCTATGAAACCTAGCAAGAAATTTGATTTGGTACCAAATAATAAGGCTTGATTAGTGAGGAATGCAGTATTTTCCCCTGGCTGCGCAGCCCCAGCATTGACCTACATATTTTGCCACAACCAGGGCAAGCAAAACCATTGTCCGCAGGTGATCGATTTAGATTTTCTTTTCGCCGTCTGCGTCTGTCCTCGACAGCGGCTTTTCTTTTTGTCTCAAATGTGTATCCCGTTTGTGAGTGACCTCCAGCTGTCTCGTTTTGAGGCCGCATGCAACCAGGTGCTCTCTTCTATGTCAGCTAAGGCAAGTTGGAGCCTCAGCTGGCTTTCGTAAAGCGCCTCTGTTACGTTGACCACCTTTTAGCTCACCAAATAACAATGTTAGAGTTCCTTTAAAGCTGTGAGTCTTTTGGTCTGTTGTTAGTTGCATGATTGTCACTAATTTTGAGATAACTATCCGTTTTATAAGATTTAAATATGCTCCTTTTGTTTTCATTTTATGACCAAAATCAAAGATTGTCCCTTAAAGATAATTAGATTGAAAAGTTTCACCCGTTCAGAAACGCAGAAAAACTTCCCATGCACCTTTTTTTGTTTTGCTTTGGGGGGGTTGGGGGGGGGGAGTTTGATAAAGGTTTGAACTCGGGAACTTTCCTTAAATGCTGGCCGGAGCGATTACTTCACCACCGGGTAGTCTTACAGACGTTTGCTATTAGAATGTATTAACAATCAAGTTTCTGATATGTGATTAAATAATTATTAAATAAAAAATAATCATGAATTTTGTTTCTCTCTTACGAAGCTCGACCATGGAAGTGCCAGAGATTATTAATTCAGAAATGACACTACTTTCATTTTCATGGCAAAATTTAAAACAAATGTTATGGGAGCAATTCTCCGTGTTGGACGTATATCTAATTTCAATCCAGTAGATTAGTAATACCTAAACAAAGGCCCGCAGGTCATAGAGGCTAGTTCGTAATAATACTGATGATAATCTTCAATATTCTTGAAAACATGTTTTATTTGGTTTACATAATTCGGATGTTCCTTCAGAGTTGAAGATAGTTTACTTCCTAGTCCAAACCTCCCGAAGGACGACGGGGGATGGGAGCGGGCAGGGTTTGGACCCTCGACCGTCGATAAATCCGAACGACAGTCCAGCGCGCAAACCGCACGACCAGGCAGCCATGTGCTTTGCTAGAGTGCATTCCACAAAACAAAACATTATATGCACTCTTAGCGAAGTGTTACTCAAACATTACAATTGATGTTTACATTAGAAAGTTGTAGGTATTAGAAGAATATTTAGGTAGAAACTAGTGTTTAGACCAGTGTTTCCCAAATCGTACTCCATGTAACACTTGGCCTGAAAAGAAAAGTTTGGTAAACACTGGTTTAGATCGTGATAATTGATTGGTGTTTAGGTACTTGAATTAATCTCTCTAAAAAAATAAACAAAGTACTAAATACTCAGAATGTGCAAAGTGTTCCCGTTAAAGATTTGGGAAACCCTGGCTTAGATCGTGATAATTGATTGATGTTGAGGTACAAGCTAATGTAGCTTTTTACCATGCTGAAGTTTGGTGATTAGGCAAGAGATGGTTTAGTTTTGATATTATGGTATTGATTTCAAGACTATTGCTAGTCTGCTGGTAACAAGTATTGATCGCCAGCTGGTGTGGAACTGGGCACTGGTCCATGTACCATGTGTTTGTTCTAGCAGACTCATTCACCACTCAACAGAATTTTTACTTTTCTGTTTGCCAGCTATATTTTCAGAGTATATGTCATGATTTTTTTTTTAAGAGTCCGAAAGAACTGTCCATTTTCTAACCTTGGTCCTCATGACCAGTGGTTTTATTTTAAGATGTCTCACTTTCTCTGAGGAGTCAATCTAGTGGGGACGGTCAGATGATCACCGCTGCCCCACTAGGTCAATCGTTAATGATAATTTAAAGTAATATATTCAATCGAAGCGTCAGTGAGCAGTCATCATATTGATTACCACACAGAAAGTGTTTGTTGGTGTTTTCTTGTGTTTTTTTTTAACCGAGGGAGAGCATCTTTAAGACCTTGAATGTATTTTGGTAGTAATTTGTTATAAACGTCTCTGTTGATTTAACAACAGGGTATAATGTTATAACTTCCATAGTCGCTAAATCTGTAAGCTTTGATATTCGTATGTTGTGCTTTTTTCCAATTTTTAATGTTTTTTTTCAATTGCGGGATAGTAGTACCACGATGTAGATGATCATTGCATATTTTTCTTTATTATTATTATTTTTATTATTATTATAAAAGAACGAGTATTCATAGTCTGGCGAAGCCAAGGTCGTGTTTCGCTAAAGGGAAACAAATTTCATCGTAGTCCCTTTCTCAGTTTCCACCGAGGAATTTTCTGGTGATGTGGCAGGTCTGCAGTAGTACCGCCCTCTGACAGGCAACGAGAATGTTCCTAGGAATGCCAAGGGCCTTGAAGGTATTTGTGAGGTCAGTTGTTATTATTCCCTCGGTTGATATGACAATGGGGTATATTGTTGTTTTAGATCATTTCCATAAACGCTTAATCTCCAAGCCAAGGTTCCCATATCTTCGTAGTTTTTCCAGCTCAGTTTTTAATTATGAGATAGTGGTACGGCGATGTCAATAATGGTAAGCGGCCTTTTCTTAATAATAATAATTATTATTATTATTATTATTTGTAAATGAATTACATTTTATTTAATGGCACTGCCAAGGTCGAGTTTCGCTAAAGAGAAACAAAATTCATTGTAGTCCCTTTATCAGTGTCCACTGGGGAATTTTCTGGTGATGTGGCAGATCTGCAGCAGGAATGTTAAGGGCCTTGAAGGTCTTATTGTTATTATTGTAGAAATGAATTAATTTTCCTTCTCTGGCACTGTCACTGATTAACTTCGTAGGAGGAAAATCAAATTGTAATCCCCCTTAACTCAGTCCACCGATGGATTTTCTGGTGATGTGAAAGATTAACAGCAGTTCTTTCCCCCTGAAAAGGCCGGCCTTTGGCATAGACCAGTGTTTCTCAAACTTTTTTGTCTGGCGGCACAGTAAAAAAAACTACAAAAATTTCGCGGCACACCACAAAGAGCAACAGTTGTTTTATAATAAAAAGAAAAAAAGATCTGACCTGTTTTTAAGTATTATATTTAATGTGCAGGGTGTGCCTGTTGTTGAGAGCAAATGCAATCTAATCGAGGCTCCAGAGTCGACAAACAAACTCGCATTTCATCGTCTATTGTAAGAAGTCTCTCTCTTTTCTTAAACTTGATTTCAGTCAGTGCTGAAAATCAAAACTCACAAAGCCATGAAGATGCAAATGGAAGAATTATTTTGATTGCTTTTAAACTGATTGCAGGATATAACTTGTTGATTGAAATCCAAAACACTTCCAGGCTTTTCTCGGCAAAACTTGACTTTAGAACTGCATCGTTTTTAAATTTGTAGCTTCATTGTTTCCAAATAAATAGCTGACCCATCCATACTCATTACTTCCAACTGTTGGGAAGTAATGCTGCAGGTGTGTCAAAGTGTTCAAAATTTCGGGGGTGATTTCTTTCTTTGAAGCACATTCATTGAAAGTAGCAAAGCAGTCGAAGACTCCTTTCGAGATCTTACTTTGACACAAAGACAATTTTCCACCAAATGACTTCAGTTTTGAGGATGCAGTGATGATGATTTCCGATGGTCCTTAAAGACTTAAATTCAATGAATATAATTTGTCAAATAAATCAGAGAGAAATGTCACCTTAACCCACCAGATCTCGTCATGAATAGAAAATCCAAAGTATTTATTTTTCAGCCTCCAAGAATGAAATCAGCTCAGCCTTGAATTGGACGACACGCTTTAACACTTTTCCCATGGATAGCCAACGAACGTTGGTGTGATACAGGAGACATTTGTAGTCTGAATCCATTGCTTCACAGAGCTGAGAGAAAAGTCGGGATGCAAGCGGTCGAGATTCGATGAAAGTTACAACTTCAATCTCATGATCCAGAACAGACATCAAATCTTTTGGCAAAGACTTGAAGGCAAGAGCTTCTCTGCTGATCATGCAGTGAACAACTAATACATTTGGATTTTCTTGAAGCACAAGAGTGACGAATCCCTTTCTATTTCCCTGCATGGAAGGACATCCATCGGTGCAAACGCTGACACAGTGTTTCCACTGTAGTTTGAATAGCAAAATGTTTTCGTTCACCACTTTGAAAATATCTTCGCCTTTGGTCGTAGTTGGTAAGTCTTTGCAAAATAAGAATTCGTTGACACATTTTTCATCCTTTATGAACCGAATAAAAGCTAGCAGCTAGCCTTTGCCGTTAACGTCAGTGGATTCATCAACTTGACGAGACCACAGCAGAGACACTTCATCAATCAGTCATGTTGAAGTGTTCGCAGATTTGATCTTGTAAATCTGACGATAAGTCTTCAATTCTGCGCGAGATAGTATCATTTGACAAAGGAACTTTTTCGTCGGCATCGGGTCCAAAGATAGTTTCTACAACTATTGCTAAAGCTGGTCCAATGACTGATTCAGATTCTTTGTGTGCTTTCTTGCGTTTTGCTAATAACTGAGCAACCTTATAACTTGCAATTAATCCCTTTTCTGGCAGCTTAAGTTAGTTCGTAAGTTTCTTAGCTTGTTTATTTTGTTGAGCCCAGATGTTTTCCAAGTATTCCTTCGATCGCGCTTTTACAGCTGGATGTTTTGTTTCCAAATGTCTCTTCAATTTGCTTGAAACAAGCGCCTCATTCGATAGAGTTGCATTGCAGATCAGACAGAATGGCAATGGAGAAATTTTCTCCATAGATAACAATGAATAACGCTTATTGATAACTTGTTATTATTAGCATACACATAAACAATTTACATGAAACACATCGCTTATTATTATCGTTACCAATTCAAGAACTGCTGTACGTCTGCAAAGGAGGCCTACATTTGAGTCAATATATGTAAAGTGGACTCTTCCATAACCTGAAGAGACCACTTTCCATCACTATGGAGCGCTCCACTACTAGTACTGGTCGTTGCAAGTGGGGATGTCATCGCAACGTAAAATAAACATTTAATAGTAGGCAGACCTGTGTAACGCTGCATGTGTGGCGTTCTGAAAACTCCCGCGGCACACCTGCAAATCTTCGGCGGCACACTAGTGTGCCGCGGCACACAGTTTGAGAAACACTGGCATAGACAAACAAGCAGCCTTGGGCCCTCATGCTGGTGGGAGCCTCGCAAAGGACTCCAAAATATCTTTTAGAGAAGAAATAGCGAAACTTGTGCCCAATGTTATTGTTGAAGTACACAACGTTTTAAATCAATTGCGTCATTTTATTTTTTCGCTGTTTATTTTTAGTATTTTTCTATCCCATTATGGGCCACCAAATTCACCTCGCCTAGGGCTTCCAATTAATTAAAGCCGGCCCAGCCCTTGACAGGTGGCGAGAATCTTCTTAGGTATGTTAAAGGCCTCTAATGTGTTTGCGAAGTCAGTTATGAGGCACTGAAGTAATCCTATTTTAGTGATTCCATTCTTCAGACATTTTATAAAACTTTGTCCCATCTAAAGCTGTAATTCTTGAATACTTGCCCACGTCCCCATGTCCTTATATTAAAAGTAGTTTGACTTGTCGTCGCCTCCAGACATGACCTAATTATTCCATCTCCTTTCCGGTAATCAGGTTAGGGCCGCACTAATGCCATGGATAAAGGGCCAGGATTGTAGCGTGCATAAAGAACCAATGATTAACTTCCTAACAAACTCCATCTTGTTCCATTTTTTAGTGACCTAGTTATTTGGAATACCTCCCTGTGGCTAACTATGGAATGGTTTGTGTGGTGGTCACAACATTCTGTTTGATTTAATGGAACTAATTTTTTGGTTAGATTTACGCGACGAGGATTCTGTGACTTTGCTACTTTAAAAATGATTCAAAAACTTTTTTTTTCTGTAGAAGGAGGAATAATTTCTCCTTACGCCGAGTCAACACACTTGGATTAGTGGTATTTTAAGAAGATAAAATTTTTGTTATTTCCTTCTCAGTTTATAACACTATTTCTTGTTTGAATTGCTGACACAGAATTTTAATATCTCAGTTTATAACACTATTTCTTGTTTGAATTGCTGACACAGAACTTTAATATCTCAGTTTATAACACTATTTCTTGTTTGAAATGGCTGACACAGAATTTTAATATCTCAGTTTATAACACTATTTCTTGTTTGAATTGCTGACACAGAACTTTAATATCTCAGTTTATAACACTATTTCTTGTTTGAAATGGCTGACACAGAATTTTAATATCTCCGTTTATAACACTATTTCTTGTTTGAAATGGCTGACACAGAATTTTAATATCTCAGTTTATAACACTATTTCTTGTTTGAAATGGCTGACACAGAATTTTAATATCTCAGTTTATAACACTATTTCTTGTTTGAATTGCTGACACGGATTTTTAATATCTCTGTTTTTAACACTATTTCTTGTTTGAATTGTGTGTTTCCCCCCACATTACAGTTCTATCACTTTCTGTTTGGTCTCGAGACCATTTCATTGTTTCATCCCGCTGTTTGATGTTTTGTAAAATTCACTGGTCATCGTCTGGTCCTAGGGACATGAAAGAACTATCAGGGTAATGGAGCGTTAGTCAAACTTGTGTTGATTAACTTGGACGTGTGAATGAGTTGACATGTAGTGTGGATGTGTTTAAATGTCTGTGTGGATGTGTGATTATTTTTTTTGTATGTGAATGTTTTAATGTCTCTGTGTGAATGTGTTTGTGTAAAAGTGTGAACGGGTTAATTTCTCTGTAAATGAGTTGTTTTAGTTTATGTGTTTGTGTGAATGTTTTTATGTGTCTGTGTGAATGTGTTTGTGTCTGTGTGAATGTGTTTGTGTCTGTGCGAATGTGTTTATGTGTCTGTGTGAATGGATTTACGTGTGCACGCTGTGTGAATGTGTTTAGGCGTGTGTCTGTTGCTTGAACGCGTGTTTTTTGCCATCACAGTGGAAATGAAATGTGTGTAGATAGATGCCTTTGTAATGTTCATCTTTTTTATGTGGTTTTTCTTTTGTAGTGATATCCCCCTTTTTTATTATTCTGATACACAAATACTTCTTTCTCTACTTCATCAAGCTATCGTCTGCCTTTGGGGCCTTTTGGTTTTTGCATTATATAAGCCCTAGCTCAGATATATACTTCCTTAGTTTTCTTATTTTTGATCACCTTGAATTCACAAGCACCTCCTAGCGCCTCTGCTTCTCCCTCCTTTGAAGTACAGCTTGGCGCCCCTCGTGTGACGCGAACCACTACATCAGACTTAATGAATTCACTTCACCAGTCATTAGCCAGCTTACTTGACAGATCGATACCGGACTCACACTATACCTGACAGATCGATAATCAACAAGGTTCTACGCTTAGTAGAACTGTAAGAATATTTTTCTGTGTTAATATGTTTATCTGTATGTGTGTAGTGTGGTGTTGGCGTGTCTTGTATGTGAACAGGTGCCACCCTTGTCTGGCGTAGCTAGCTATTATGGCGCGTAAGGGCTCATTGCGCCCGGGCCCATGGTCATTCGAGGCTCACACTCAACCTTCGAGTTTCTAAAAGTGTGGCCAACATCTTGAACCGAGACCATTTCCTTATAGAAGGCCTTAACACTGATCTGCAACGTCATAACCTGTGGGCAGTTTAGCTCGTTACCACGTTGTACAGACCTGTGACGTGGCAACGAGCTATTGGTCTAAACTGCCCACAGGTTGTGACGTTGCAGATCAGTGTTCTGGCCTTCTATGACGAATGGCCTTGCTTGAGCCCAGGGCCCTTTGGAAACCTCGCTACTTTCACGCGTGCTTGTGTGTGTGTGTGTGTGTGTGTAAACGAATTTTTGTTTATCTGCGCTAATAAGAAAAATAAGTGTATGTGTTTTTAGTGTAGCATCGAACACAACAATGGCAGCAATAAGGGGAGGCCATCCAATCCTACTTTCTATCAGTTCTGTATAATTCATCACTATTCTCTCTCCCTTGTGTATTTGAGTTTCCAATGGACATTTACGTTTCTTTTTTTTTTCTTTTTAAAGTGGAGATTTAAAAAAAAAAGAAAAAAGGTTCTACAACTCTTTTGTCGCGGATGAACAAGGGAGAGAACAAATGTCACGGATTTAAAAAAAAAAATGATAACAGTAATGATAGTACTAGATGTCTCATTATTTTTGCAGACTTTTTGTACCCGAGAGCTCTTGCAACTTTGATAGGTCTCTGTTTGATGTCTATACAAGATTGAAACAACTAGTCAACGCAACATTTAATGAAAGTTAGAAATTATTCATTTGTGTTTACACCAAATCTAAAGCTACAAAACGTAGCTCTAAATGGTCAAAGTTCAACAATTTCTTTATATTCTAAATTCTGCCATTAAACCATTCGCAAATGCTCCTATATCTGCGACAATGACTTTATAATTGATGAACTCCATCTGGTATATTACAATAAACAGTGTATTTGAGCATGACCTATATACAACTTCTCAATAGCCTTGACTGCTCAACAGCATTATATGGTCTGGACTTGGATTCGTTAACCTGTTTGTCTTGTGTGTTAGTGTAAATGAAAGTATAATCTGAATAAACCCAAAAAAAAAAAAAAAATAGGGCAAAGCCGCTATTGTATTTGTGGCGTTATTAGTGAAGCTTTGTATCATTTCGTCAGTCTGTCACGCTTAAGTTCAAACAAATTTAAAGTGTAAAATCGCGATACAGAATCTCATTTCATTTATCACCATCATTGTGTTGTTCCCATGGTGCAATGTCTTCTTTTGATCAACCAAATTGGAACTCTTGTTTTTAAAAGTTTCATATTGTCCGGAAAAAAAACGTACTAACCATTGTTTTGTCTCGATGCCTTGTTCCAAGCCTCAGCGCGCAAGTCACAAGCAAGCAAGTCAGTGGACGAGACGTGGGACGAGGGCTGGTCAAGTTATTCATAATCACATTGTTTGTATGTGAAGCGTAGATCAATGTGTATTGCTAGGCTGCAGAGGTAGAGAGATAATTTACAAATATTTAGAACTAGATTTAGGGTCGACGTAGTAGTTTAAGAAGCTGGAAGAAATAACTGTGACGTAAACAGTTCAGAAATGTCCTTGTGTGGGGCCTATATTAGAGGTGTAGACTACGACTTTGTCTGGGGGCTATATAAGGGGCGTAGACTAAGACCTTGTGTGGGGGCTATATAAGGGGCGTAGACTAAGACCTTGTGTGGGGGCTATATAAGGGGCGTAGACTAAGACCTTGTGTGGGGGCTATATAAGGGGCGTAGACTAAGACCTTGTGTGGGGGCTATATAAGGGGCGTAGACTAAGACCTTGTGTGGGGGCTATATAAGGGGCGTAGACTAAGACCTTGTGTGGGGGCTATATAAGGGGCATAGACTAAGACTTTGTGTGGGGGCTATATAAGGGGCATAGACTAAGACTTTGTGTGGGGCTATATAAGGGGCATAGACTAAGACTTTGTGTGGGGGCTATATAAGGGGCGTAGACTAAGACTGCTTTATTGATCCTAATGGAAATTTGTTGTGATCACAATGACTCTTTTCTCATATAAAGACAACACAACAGAAACATACAGACAAATAGAACAGGCGCAACATAAAAGAGTTCATTCAGCGACTAAACGCTTCCATCTTGGTCCTTTTCAGCGAGGTCATTGTTGCGACTCCCATTGTTTAATTTTCTGTATTCTGTGATGGGTAATTGTTGTAGATGGCTTGTTTACTGGACATGGACAATTTTAAATTTAAATTATTTAGTTCTACATTTTAATTTATGGGTAACTTTTTTTTTTCCTGAAATCTTGAGTTTTTGTTTATGTTTTTTTATCCTAGATCGATCTATCTACTAGACTTAGTCATTATACTACGTCCCTATATAACGCCTCTCACCTATTTTGTTTATAACTTGGTTTTCCCCTCTCGTTAATCGACTTCTTTAACTCTCCGTAATTATTTACCACATTCTGGTGGAATCAACGCTGGTATCGTCAGTTAGGAGAGAAAGAGTGAAATTTAAAGACCGCATCACAAACCAAGAGATTAGAGACAGGGTTACTGCAGCGATTGTTTCCCGTGCTGACCTGCTAACTATAGTAACAAAAAACGGAAGCTAAAACTCTATGGCCACATCACAAGGTGTTCGGGGCTCGCTAAGACCTTCCTTCAAGGAACAGTACCAGGAAAAAGAAGAAGAGGCAGACAGAGAAAGCAATGGGAGGACAACATTAAAAGAATGGACGGGCACGCCATTGAATGAGGTTCAAACTAAGGCGAAAGACAGAGAGGAATGGAGATGGACGGTCGACGAATCTTGCGTGGTGCCCCATCGGTCCAGCAGACTAAGGGATAGGTAAAGGTAAAAAAAAATGACTTCGTTCTAAACTACGTTTTTGAATTTCGTTGGTCATTAAAAATGTGATCCACATAATTCAGACATGCGCCGTGGAGGTTTATCGGACCTCTTCTATGATTGTCGATGAAACTTGATGAGAAATAAGTATATCTGACAGGATCCTATAGGACTCATTGATTGGTTGGTTAGATGTCAACTAGGGTAGACGGTTCGACTATGAAGACTGGAAGGACTGTCTGGTCAGGGGCGGAGGTTAGCTGTCGTGGTGTGGTGGGGGCGCTCTTGTAAGAAGATAGAGAAAGTAAATTGATGGTAGAAAAGGCGGGATGGCGTCATCGATCTGTGGCATCTGGCGTATCGATTAGTCTGATAGTAGACTGTGAGGATTACTAAACAACTGGACACGGGATCACGTGGGTAGAGTACAGGCTATCTGTTATGGACTAGGTCATGTACCTCAACTGAGAATGATGTATTGTTATGTGGGAGTTCTTTTTTGTTATTTTTAAACAAACAGCAAAGAAAACTAGAAGTCTTGTAACAACTTTAACTGTTATTAAAACTGACACCAAAATCAGTCTGATGCTCTTTCTAGTCATTCTTATATGATTGTGAGTCTTGGACGCTGAGTGCAGAGCTAGAGAGGAGAATCCTTGCAATGGAATTGAGATGCTACAGAAGGATTCTAGATATCACATTTAAAGACGCGCATCACAAACTAAAAGGTTAGAGACATGATTACTAAAGCTTTTGGAGCCTACGATTAACTGGTAACTAATGAAAACACAAAATCCAAACTAAAAATCTATGGCCATATAACAAGGTCTTCGGGGGCTCGCGAAGACATTTCTTTCAGAGAACAGTACCAGGAAATCGAAGAAGAGGCAGACAGAGAAAGCGATGGGAGGACAACATTAAAAAGAATGGACGGGCCTGCCATTGATAGAGGTTCTATCCAAGGTGAAAGACAGAGAGGAATGGAGAAAGACGGTCGACAAATCTTGCGTGTTTTTTTCCGACTGTCCACCAGTTAAGGGATAGGCGAAGATGAAGGGACTGTTATCATATTTAATGCGCAACTTTTTCTCTCCAATTGCAAAGTCCAACCCTAACCCATATAACCAAGATACAAGTCTACAGGCTCATCAGCATATTCCTTATTCATTATAAGAACAGGCACGTGACATAATCTTTTTTTATGATTCTTGCTAGCAGCGTCTTACGCTAGACTACCCTTACAAAAGTACTCCAGTATACAGGGGCGTAGCTAGAATTTTTTTCATCAGTCGGAGGCCTCTTTGTGGGCCCCCGCATTTTGCGTAAGATTTAATATTTAATGAAACAAAAATATTTGGTGGCCCCCCTAAAGAGGGGTCCCGGGGGGGGGGATTCAAATGATTAAGGGACAGCAGAGTGTGAAATTGATAGGATAATATTGTCTATCAATCGTAGAGTGGTCTTGTAGTCAGACTTTGTTTGTATGTAGCTGTATGGAAATAAAATTAGAAACACGATAATTCTTAATGCATTAACTCTTAATGTTATAGATCCATTTTAATGTTAACTCTAATGTTATAGATATCTCTCAATGATAAATCTAATGTTATAGATACATGCCAATTTTAACAAATGTTATAGATCCATCTCAATGTTAACTCCAATGTTATAGATCCATCTCAATGTTAACTCTAATGTTATAGATCCATCTCAATGTTATCTCTAACGTTATAGATCCATTTCAATGTTAACTCTAATGTTATAGATCCATCTCAATGTTAACTCTAATGTTATAGATCCATCTCAATGTTAACTCTAATGCTATAGATCCATCTCAATGTTAACTCTAATGTTATAGATCCATCTCAATGTTAACTCTAATGTTATAGATCCATCTCAATGTTATCTCTAATGTTATAGATCCATCTCAATGTTAACTCTGATGTTATAGATCCATCTCAATGTTAACTCTAATGTTATAGATCCATTTCAATGTTAACTCGAATGTTATAGATCCATCTCAATGTTAACTCGAATGCTATAGATCCATCTCAATGTTAACTCTAATGTTATAGATCCATCTCAATGTTATCTCTAATGTTATAGATCCATCTCAATGTTAACTCTAATGTTATAGATCCATCTCAATGTTATCTCTAATTTTATAGATCCATCTCAATGTTAACTCTAATGTTATAGATCCATCTCAATGTTAACTCTAATGTTATAGATCCATCTCAATGTTAACTCGAATGTTATAGATCCATCTCAATGTTAACTCTAATGTTATAGATCCATCTCAATGTTATCTCTAATGTTATAGATCCATCTCAATGTTAACTCTGATGTTATAGATCCATCTCAATGTTAACTCTAATGTTATAGATCCATTTCAATGTTAACTCGAATGTTATAGATCCATCTCAATGTTAACTCGAATGCTATAGAAGATCCATCTCAATGTTAACTCTAATGTTATAGATCCATCTCAATGTTAACTCTAATGTTATAGATCCATCTCAATGTTATCTCTAATGTTATAGATCCATCTCAATGTTAACTCTAATGTTATAGATCCATCTCAATGTTAACTCGAATGTTATAGATCCATCTCAATGTTAACTCTAATGTTATAGATCCATTTCAATGTTAACTCTAATGTTATAGATCCATTTCAATGTTAACTCGAATGCTATAGGTCCATCTCAATGTTAACTCTAATGTTATAGATCCATCTCAATGTTAACTCTAATGTTATAGATCCACCTCAATGTTAACTCTAATGCTATAGATCCATCTCAATGTTAACTCGAATGTTATAGATAAGTTTCAATGTTAACTTGAATGTTAAAGATCTATCTCAATGGTAACTCGAATGTTATAGATTACCTCTCAATGAGGACTCGAATGTTATAGATACATGCCAATGTTAACTAATGTTATAGAACCACCTCAACGGGAGACAAAAGTTATTCCTACTGTTGAACTAATATAGTCCTGGACTCAAGTGAATTAACGAGCCCCAGCACCAGAACATCTTTCTGGTCAACCAGTGTATCGCGGCCAGCGACCAGACGTTAATTGAATAGCCGGACTGGTCACAGGAAGCCCCGAGTGACCAGTTCATACGGTTGGTCGCGTTCCAAGATACAACGCTCCCCCCTGAAACCCCACCCCCTTGGGGGCGATCTAGTGTTGTTTGCTGTTATAACAATGACCTTATTTGGAGAGTGACATCTTTTCGATTGGACGGACTAGGAAAGTTCGGACTTCATGTTTAAACATTTTTTACAAAGCTTACATTCACTTTCTCTTACTGTCTGTCTGGTACAAATTTTGAATACGTTATTTCTCCCACTTCCCATTCGCGGATCAAGTTGAAACTTTGCGCAATTATTCGTTGTTCATAACAAAACATGAACCAATTTTAAAACAATTACCATTTAGTTAATTAAACAATGGTAATTAATTAATTTTATATCATTCTAAATCGAAAAGGGGAAATAAATCCGTAGATGTGTTTAACCATTTAGCGTCTCTCGGTCACAAGCCATCCTCAGTAGCGTTTCACTAAGGAAACCGAGCTACTATTTCGTGTTGTCTTAGCAGCTTGAGACGGAAAAAATGACTCAATTCATTTACCACATTCTGATGGAATCAACGCTGGTATCGTCTGTTAGGAGAGAAAGAGTTCATGCATTCCATTGACTAACTAGAGACTTTAATATGAAAGAAAGTTTAAACCTAACCCTCAAAGTTTGGGTCTTTCGGTATGCGTTAGTTTAAATGAAAATTACAACACTAGTGTTGACAAGTATTTCTGGGTATAAAATAAAAATAATAATGAGGATTTTTTTTTATTCCATTCTTGTTATAATTACTGTTGTTTTCTGTGTTGGTGCTTTTATTGCTACTCTGTGTCCGGACTTATTTTGCTGTATATCAATGGATCATCTTGGCACCATTTCTCTGCATTCAGTCAACATCTAGAAAAGCTCAACATTCCACACTCCGGAAGCTGATCTTCGTGCTCGGCATATTTAGAGTAAACTCCCCCTAAATATGACCCAGTTATTTCACGTGCCGGCCTCATAAAGAGATGGATTTATTGCGCCTGGAGGAAAATCAAACGCTCCTTCCGTTTCCCGCGTTCAGACATTTAAATGGCTGCACTTCCTTCTTGAGGCCTGTATATCACGTACACCAACAGATGTCTTTGGAAATTTCCAATCGATAACCACAATGTCAGTTTAAGGTCTTTTCCTTTTTTTTTTCTGGTCGAATGTGTTCTACTAGCGACTTAGTCGAGTTGAAGATGAAATATTTTTCTTTGTTTCCTACTTAAGTAGCGTTCTTCTTTAGTAAAGTCTTAAAACGTGATATAAAGGATCTTTTTCGGTGTCTTCTATTAACATTCACTTTCTATATAGTAAAATTTTCCTTTCAGACCTTGATGGTGTACGGCCCACGGTCAACGAGGGTGTCACAACAACCAACCTTTACTTTTCTCCAATATCAGGTACCCGTTTGAGCTGAGTGGACTCAGAGGCGCACTAAAGAACCCAAAAGTTAAAATCTGTCTTTATCAGGATTCGAACCCGGGACACCCAGTTCGGAAGCTTTACCACTCAGCCACTGCGCCTCCACACTTTCTATGTTGTCAAAAAAAAAAACGTTTGTCAAAAGTCTTCGTCAAAAACTCACTTTTTAAAAAAGTTCATGTTTTATTTTAACTAGATTTGAATGCATAGTAGTAGACTAGGGACATAAGTTGATAGATCTAAATAAAAGTCAACCGAATTTCATGGGTTCGAAACTGGCCAATTTTTTTTCTACCTTTTCAATGACGTATAGTATTTAATCTTTGATAGTACAACACATCTTTAACATTTATTAGGACACCAGAAGACGCTTCTCTGAATACATACAGACACCAGAAGACACACTTCTCTGAATACATACAGACACCAGAAGACGCACTTCTCTGAATACATACAGACACCAGAAGACGCACTTCTCTGAATACATACAGACACCAGAAGACACACTTCTCTGAATACATACAGACACCAGAAGACGCACTTCTCTGAATACATACAGACACCAGAAGACGCACTTCTCTGAATACATACAGACACCAGAAGACGCACTTCTCTGAATACATACAGACACCAGAAGACACACTTCTCTGAATACATACATCAGAAGACGCACTTCTCTGAATACATACATACATCAGAAGACGCACTTCTCTGAATACATACATACATCAGAAGACGCACTTCTCTGAATACATGCAGACACCAGAAGACACACTTCTGTAAAAACACCCATGGCATTGTTAAAACCATTTCCAAGAGTTCTTCAGCTACGCCCTACGTGCTTTCGCTCCAAATTTGTTCCTCTCTTTTCTTTCCTGATTAGAACTTTTGCCTCTTGAATTCGATCTTTTTTCCTGTTTATTTAAAAAATAATAATAAGCGCCCTCTGGTGGCTTAGGGGTTTCATTTGAATGTCCTTCTTTTCCAGCAGAACATGAACAGGGATCAGCTTACGGGGGGGGGGGGAATCATAACAAGCTGCAGATATTCGACACTAGAAATCGTAAAGTTTAATCTCTTCGCCCTCGATACCCTCCTTGCGCTGTGGCCTTTTTTTTTTCTTCTTCTTTTGTGTATTGGAAATGTTTGTTTTTGTGAGGTATCGATACTTGTTCTTAAGACGGAACTTTTTTAAAATTAAGAACATGTGTCTGTATATTTATTCACTCCGTCTGTCTGTCTGGGTGAAATCTTGTACACCTTTTTTTTTTTTTTTGTTTCCTCTCACCCCTTATTCTCGGATCAAGTTGAGATTTGAAGTCAATGATAACATAGGAATAAGTATATAAAGAAAGAAATGAACCAACTAGTTAATCGTGTAGTCGTAATTAATTAATTGTGTTTTTTATAGAAACAATGTACTAGGCTAAAGGGAGATAAATCTGGAACTTTTAAAATATATTCTATTGTCCTCTCTCTCTCTCTCTCTCTCTCTCTCTCTCTTTTTTTTTCTTTCTCTCGCTTTTTTTCTATTAATGCATAAATGCTTACACTCGTCCATAATTTATGACATACGTACATTTAATACTCTTTTTTTTCATCAAGTCTTTCATTAAGTCTTTCATCCATCCTTTTATCATTTTATTCATCTGACCCCCACCCGTCTATCGATTCGTATTTCCTACTTTATAATTCTGTCTAAATATCTTTTAAGTCTATACAACAAAGAGTATGTTTTATTTGGTAATTGTTTTTTTTTCTTGTTTCAATGTTTCTATCTGTTTCATTGTTTTTCAATGTTTCTCCCTGTTTCATTGTTTCTCTCTCTTTCAATGTTTCTCTCTGTTTCAATGTTTCTCTGTTTTAATGTTTCTCCCTGTTTTAATGTTTCTCTCTGTTTCAATGTTTCTCCCTGTTTCAATGTTTCTCCTGTTTCAATGTTTCTCTCTGTTTCATTGTTTCTCTCTGTTTCAATGTTTCTCTCTGTTTCAATGTTTCTCCTGTTTCAATGTTTCTCTCTGTTTCATTGTTTCTCTCTGTTTCAATGTTTCTCCCTGTTTTAATGTTTCTCTCTGTTTCATTGTTTCTCTCTCTTTTAATGTTTCTCTCTGTTTCAATGTTTCTCTCTGTTTCAATGTTTCTCCCTGTTTTAATGTTTCTCTCTGTTTCATTGTTTCTCCCTGTTTCAATGTTTCTCCCTGTTTTAATGTCTCTCTCTGTTTCAATGTTTCTCTCTGTTTCAATGTTTCTCCCTGTTTTAATGTTTCTCTCTGTTTCAATGTTTCTCTCTGTTTCAATGTTTCTCCCTGTTTTAATGTTTCTCTCTGTTTCAATGTTTCTCTCTGTTTCAATGTTTCTCTCTCTTTCAATGTTTCTTCCTGTTTTAATGTTTCTCTCTGTTTCAATGTTTCTCCCTGTTTCAATGTTTCTCCTGTTTCAATGTTTCTCTCTGTTTCAATGTTTCTCTCTGTTTCATTGTTTCTCCCTGTTTTAATGTTTCTCCCTGTTTTAATGTTTCTCTCTGTTTCATTGTTTCTCTCTCTTTTAATGTTTCTCTCTGTTTCAATGTTTCTCCCTGTTTCAATGTTTCTCTCTGTTTTAATGTTTCTCTCTGTTTCATTGTTTCTCCCTGTTTTAATGTTTCTCTCTGTTTCAATGTTTCTCTCTGTTTCAATGTTTCTCCCTGTTTTAATGTTTCTCTCTGTTTCAATGTTTCTCCCTGTTTTAATGTTTCTCCCTGTTTTAATGTTTCTCTCTGTTTCATTGTTTCTCTCTCTTTTAATGTTTCTCTCTGTTTCAATGTTTCTCTCTGTTTCAATGTTTCTCCCTGTTTTAATGTTTCTCTCTGTTTCATTGTTTCTCCCTGTTTCAATGTTTCTCCCTGTTTTAATGTTTCTCTCTGTTTCAATGTTTCTCTCTGTTTCAATGTTTCTCCCTGTTTTAATGTTTCTCTCTCTTTCAATGTTTCTCTCTGTTTCAATGTTTCTCCCTGTTTTAATGTTTCTCTCTGTTTCAATGTTTCTCTCTGTTTCATTGTTTCTCTCTCTTTTAATGTTTCTCTCTGTTTCAATGTTTCTCTCTGTTTCAATGTTTCTCCCTGTTTTAATGTTTCTCTCTGTTTCAATGTTTCTCTCTGTTTCAATGTTTCTCCCTGTTTTAATGTTTCTCTCTGTTTCAATGTTTCTCTCTGTTTCAATGTTTCTCCCTGTTTTAATGTTTCTCTCTGTTTCAATGTTTCTCTCTCTTTCAATGTTTCTCTCTGTTTCAATGTTTCTCCCTGTTTCAATGTTTCTCCCTGTTTCAATGTTTCTCTCTGTTTCAATGTTTCTCTCTGTTTCAATGTTTCTCCCTGTTTCAATGTTTCTCCCTGTTTTAATGTTTCTCTCTGTTTTAATGTTTCTCCCTGTTTTAATGTTTCTCCCTATTTTAATGTTTCTCTCTGTTTCAATGTTTCTCTCTGTTTCAATGTTTCTCTCTGTTTCAATGTTTCTCCCTGTTTCAATGTTTCTCCCTGTTTCAATGTTTCTCTCTGTTTCAATGTTTCTCTCTGTTTCAATGTTTCTCTCTGTTTCAATGTTTCTCCCTGTTTCAATGTTTCTCCCTGTTTTAATGTTTCTCCCTGTTTTAATGTTTCTCTCTGTTTCAATGTTTCTCTCTGTTTCAATGTTTCTCTCTGTTTTAATGTTTCTCCCTGTTTCAATGTTTCTCCCTGTTTCAATGTTTCTCCCTGTTTTAATGTTTCTCCCTGTTTTAATGTTTCTCTCTGTTTTATTGTTTCTCTCTCTTTTAATGTTTCTCCCTGTTTTAATGTTTCTCCCTGTTTTAATGTTTCTCTCTGTTTCAATGTTTCTCTCTGTTTCAATGTTTCTCTCTGTTTCAATGTTTCTCCCTGTTTCAATGTTTCTCCCTGTTTCAATGTTTCTCCCTGTTTTAATGTTTCTCCCTGTTTTAATGTTTCTCTCTGTTTCATTGTTTCTCTCTCTTTTAATGTTTCTCTCTGTTTCAATGTTTCTCTCTGTTTCAATGTTTCTCCCTGTTTTAATGTTTCTCTCTGTTTCATTGTTTCTCCCTGTTTCAATGTTTCTTCCTGTTTTAATGTTTCTCTCTGTTTCAATGTTTCTCCCTGTTTCAATGTTTCTCCCTGTTTTAATGTTTCTCTCTGTTTCAATGTTTCTCCCTGTTTTAATGTTTCTCTCTGTTTCAATGTTTCTCTCTGTTTCAATGTTTCTCCCTGTTTTAATGTTTCTCTCTGTTTTAATGTTTCTCTCTGTTTCATTGTTTCTCTCTCTTTTAATGTTTCTCTCTGTTTCAATGTTTCTCTCTGTTTCAATGTTTCTCCCTGTTTTAATGTTTCTCTCTGTTTCATTGTTTCTCCCTGTTTCAATGTTTCTCCCTGTTTTAATGTTTCTCTCTGTTTCAATGTTTCTCTCTGTTTCATTGTTTCTCTCTCTTTTAATGTTTCTCTCTGTTTCAATGTTTCTCTCTGTTTCAATGTTTCTCCCTGTTTTAATGTTTCTCTCTGTTTCAATGTTTCTCTCTGTTTCATTGTTTCTCTCTGTTTCAATGTTTCTCCCTGTTTCAATGTTTCTCTCTGTTTCAATGTTTCTCCCTGTTTTAATGTTTCTCTCTGTTTCAATGTTTCTCCCTGTTTTAATGTTTCTCTCTGTTTCAATGTTTCTCTCTGTTTCAATGTTTCTCTCTGTTTCAATGTTTCTCTGTTTCATTGTTTCTCTCTGTTTCAATGTTTCTCCCTGTTTTAATGTTTCTCTCTGTTTCATTGTTTCTCCCTGTTTCAATGTTTCTCCCTGTTTTAATGTTTCTCTCTGTTTCAATGTTTCTCTCTGTTTCATTGTTTCTCTCTCTTTTAATGTTTCTCTCTGTTTCAATGTTTCTCCCTGTTTCAATGTTTCTCCCTGTTTCAATGTTTCTCTCTGTTTCAATGTTTCTCCCCGTTTCAATGTTTCTCTCTGTTTCAATGTTTCTCTCTGTTTTAATGTTTCTCTCTGTTTCAATGTTTCTCTGTTTCATTGTTTCTCTCTGTTTCAATGTTTCTCTGTTTCATTGTTTCTCTCTGTTTCAATGTTTCTCTGTTTCATTGTTTCTCTCTGTTTCAATGTTTCTCCCTGTTTCAATGTTTCTCCCTGTTTCAATGTTTCTCTCTGTTTCAATGTTTCTCCCCGTTTCAATGTTTCTCTCTGTTTCATTGTTTCTCTCTGTTTCAATGTTTCTCCCTGTTTTAATGTTTCTCTCTGTTTCAATGTTTCTCTCTGTTTTAATGTTTCTCTCTGTTTCAATGTTTCTCTCTGTTTCAATGTTTCTCTGTTTCATTGTTTCTCTCTGTTTCAATGTTTCTCTGTTTCATTGTTTCTCTCTGTTTCAATGTTTCTCTGTTTCATTGTTTCTCTCTGTTTCAATGTTTCTCTGTTTCATTGTTTCTCTCTGTTTCAATGTTTCTCTGTTTCATTGTTTCTCTCTGTTTCAATGTTTCTCTGTTTCATTGTTTCTCTCTGTTTCAATGTTTCTCTGTTTCATTGTTTCTCTCTGTTTCAATGTTTCTCCCTGTTTCAATGTTTCTCTGTTTCATTGTTTCTCTCTGTTTCAATGTTTCTCTGTTTCATTGTTTCTCTCTGTTTCAATGTTTCTCTGTTTCATTGTTTCTCTCTGTTTCAATGTTTCTCCCTGTTTCAATGTTTCTCTCTGTTTCAATGTTTCTCTGTTTCATTGTTTCTCTCTGTTTCAATGTTTCTCTGTTTCATTGTTTCTCTCTGTTTCAATGTTTCTCTGTTTCATTGTTTCTCTCTGTTTCAATGTTTCTCCCTGTTTCAATGTTTCTCTGTTTCAATGTTTCTCTCTGTTTCAATGTTTCTCCCTGTTTCATTGTTTCTCTCTGTTTCAATGTTTCTCTGTTTCATTGTTTCTCTCTGTTTCAATGTTTCTCTGTTTCATTGTTTCTCTCTGTTTCAATGTTTCTCCCTGTTTCAATGTTTCTCTGTTTCATTGTTTCTCTCTGTTTCAATGTTTCTCTGTTTCATTGTTTCTCTCTGTTTCAATGTTTCTCTGTTTCATTGTTTCTCTCTGTTTCAATGTTTCTCCCTGTTTCAATGTTTCTCTGTTTCATTGTTTCTCTCTGTTTCAATGTTTCTCTGTTTCATTGTTTCTCTCTGTTTCAATGTTTCTCTGTTTCAATGTTTCTCTCTGTTTCAATGTTTCTCCCCGTTTCAATGTTTGTCTCCGTTTCACTGCTAACTTCTATAGCTTTCCACACAAATCCCGTATGTGTTTGACGTCTTGCGTGACGTCTGGTATGACGTGCAATGCGTGTTTGTTGGCTTCTGTACCTACCCTCGGGCCTCCACATGACAAGCTAGAAACAGCAGCCGATAGTTAAGGATCTCAAGAGCCCCAACAAAGTTGAAACCCAACTCACTTGGAACCCATTGACCTGCGCTTGTATACAGGAGAGAAGCCTGATAGGAGGAGGGAGACGGTCCTCCCCTGACGGAACTTTCGCAAAATATATATTAATTATTATCATTGGTAACAAAGAATGCGAAGAAATAAAAACAAATGAATAGAAAGAAATGTACGTGTTAAAATCTTTTTTTTTTCCAAGATGCCTAACTATCTATTTATCTTACTATCTTTCTTAGTTTTTAGAGAAATGTTCAGTCACCGAGTTACCGTTTAGTTTGTACTATTGGTACAGGCCAAATTATTGGTTGGTATAATTAGATTGCAGTTTGTTCTTCTTCTAGCCAGCTTTATTGCTGCTGAAACTGTGAGCTCTTTTGCAGACTGTGTCAAGGAATAGATTACAGTTAAAGGGTTGTCCAAGAACGCGCATCATTGATTGTGTGTGTGTACAGCCATACCCGCCTCTTTTAGTCCACGTCACGTGACTGTCTAAGCTTTTAGATTCATTTGCTATCCTCTCTTGACCCAACGAAACAAGTGTAATATAACTTTCTAGATATTGACTTTGGAATTGAATGGCTCTGTTGTGCTAATTGATAACTGTGTGAATGAAATGTGTCGAGGCTGGCCTACTTTTCTAGTCATGGGAAATGTGTGTCCTTCTTCTATTTATGTATGTTTTTTTTTTTGTTTTAATTTTGGTTTTGTTTTTGCTATGGGATTTGTCTTGACTTAATCCTGTGCACTCCCATGGGAGCATAGGGCCGCAACCACACCTCTTCACCTAACTCGGTTCTGAGCAGCTTTCTTCATCTGCCCCTATGTCATTCCAGTACCCTCAGCTTCACTGATAACTGACCTCTTTCAGGTTTGCTAGGGTCTGCCCACTTTCCTCTTTCCTTGTGGGATCCAGTCAAGTGCCAGCCTTGCCACATTGGTAGCTGGTTTTCGCAGGGTGTGTCCTATCCAACTCCATTTTCGTTTTGTGAGGTCTTGGGCTATGAGCTTTTGTCTAGTTCTCTCCCACAAATCGACAGGAGTTATCTTTTCTGGTTTAGTTTTGTAATGATGTGTTATAATGTATTCATGTAATGGGAAAATCGTTATTGAATGGCTCATGATGTTTCTATCCGCGAAAGTTTCTGAGCACTTCAGACATATATATATATATATATATATATATATATATATATATATATATATATATATATATATATATATATATATATGTATGTCTTTTTTTTTTTGTTTGCCTAAAGCTAGATGCATGTCTTTCTTTCTTAATACTTAACCACATGTGTGTCAAGATATTGTTTCAATATTATTTAATCCTTTTCTACATAGAAATACAAAACCATTATCTTGAATCCTCTTTTTGTTTGTTGTTTGTTTGTTTTTTTATTCTCATTATCTTCCTCTGCTTTCTCGCTTGGGCCATTCTCTTTAAAATTTTAATTCTTGCTAATCACCACGCTTTTCTGGGGCCTAATTTCATTAACACACAATTTAATGCGCTTCTAGGAGTTTTTTTTTTTTTCTTCTACTGTTGTGTTAACAGTGTGCAGTGATCATATGTGTGTGAGTGAGTGTGTGTATGAGTGAGTGTGTGTGTGTGTTGTTCTTAGAGAAATTGTTGGAATTGTGTCTGTGTGCGCGCGCGCTGTAAACAATATTTTCAACCTATTTTTTTTTTTTTTTTTGAAAGTTTTGTGGAGAAAGTTATTTAGCAGACAACTGCGTTTGAGGAAAGTAGAAAGACTTTGTTGTTGTTGTTGTTGTTGCTGTTGCTTTTTTTTTGGTACGGATTAAAATCCATTTGGCTGGCTGCATTCTTGACTTTTATGTTCAGACATTTATGTTGTATTTATAGTTTATACTTTCTTCTTTGCCAGTCATTAGCATTAACTCCCCTTATAAAACTTATTGAAACCAATATTCTCTCTCACTTTCTCTCTCTCTCTCTCTCTCTCTCTCTCTCCCTCTCTCTCTCTCTCTCTCTCTCCCTCTCTGTCTCTCTTTCTCTCCTCTTTGCCTATTTGTCAATGTCTCACAATTGTTTACTTTAAACAAATTCAATCGGGTTTTCTTTTTTTTTTTTTTTTTTAAAAGGGATGCAACTTTTTCTTGCACAAGTTTTTGATTGAATCTCTTTGCATATTCTCTCTCTTTCTTCCTTTCTATTATCTTTCTTTTCCCTTCTCTCTCTCTGCTTTTTTATTCTATTTTATCTTTAACTCTCTTTTCTTTCCTTTTATTCTCTCTCTCTCTCTCTCTCTCTCCCATTTTCCTCTCTGTTTTTACGACTTTCCATACTCTCCTGTTTGTATTTTATTTCTCTCTGTCTCTCCCCCTCCGCCCCTTTCAGTCTCTCTCTCTCTTATCCTCCCCGTACGTTTTTTCCCTATCCCCCCTTCTCTCTCTTTCTCCCCCCCCCCTCCCCCCATCTCCCCTCTTTCTCTGTGTATTTATTACCTTAAAAAATGGAAAGTTCCCCCCCTCCTCAAACCTTGCGATCTATAGTGCTGATGATGCCGAGGTTATGTTTCTGTGACCCACGGTTAACAAAAGTGTCCTGTAGCCAGCACAACGACCAACCGCATTGGGTGGATTCAGAGAAGCATGATCAAGAAATTTAAATTTCCAGTCTTCACCAGGATTAGAACCTGGGACAAACGGAGGATAGAGGACAAAATGAGGATAGAGGACAAAAGTAGGATAGAAGACAAAGAAGGATGGCGGACAAAAGGAGGATAGAAGACAAAGAAGGATGGCGGACAAAAGGAGGATAGAGGACAAGAGTTGGATGGAAGACAAAGAAGGATGTCGGACAAAAGGAGGATAGAAGACAAAGAAGGATGGCGGACAAAAGGAGGATAGAGGACAAAAGTAGGATATAAGACAAAGAAGGATGTCGGACAAAAGGAGGATAGAGGACAATAGTTGGATAGAAGACAAAGAAGGATGGCGGACAAAATTAGGATAGAGGACAAAAGGAGAATAGAGGACAAAAGGAGAATAGAGGACAAAAGAAGGATAAATGACAAAAGGAGGACACAAAAGAGGACAAAGCCTTACCAAGCATGTAATATAAACATGTGGAAGTTTAGCTTTTTACTTCTCGGCCACCACAACTTATTTATTGATATAATTCCTGAAACAATTTATTCTCTGACCTAGTTCTCTCATTTTGTCCGCATTGGAAAGATTTGATTGTCCGCAAACTAACTGGATAAATAACAAGGTAATAAGTCCACTCACACACCCACACAGACAAGAGAGTACCAGATTGGAGTTGAGCGTATAAATCCACTCCCTAGTCCTCGTCTACTTTGTCATTCTCTTTCTTCCAGCACTCCTATAGACATCGTTAAGCTCGAATCATTGAAATCTTAGGAAGGGGAGAGAACGCTGGGGGGCTGGAGCTCTCGTGTTTAGGAGTTTTGTAGTTGGTCGTCTTGGAAGGAAGAGAAAATATTTGTAATATGCATCTGGACTAACCCCAATTATAAAACGTTTTCTGCTATTATAATCGATGGGAAGGTTCTTATACTAAATTACATTGTATCACCCATAGGAATGAACAAATCTATCCAAATTTTCCCAAAACACTTCACGTGAACAAGCTTCCTCGACAAAGTGACCTTCTGTTTTATTTTGGTCATCTTGTAGAAGACACGTTTCATGAAGTCACCAACTTCTAGAGAGAAAAAAGTAAATTCCCTCTTTCAAACTTTGCGATCTATAGGGCAGATGATGTTAAGGTCATCTGTTTCTTTGACCAACGGTTAACGAGTAGTTGTGTCAAGTGGCCAGCACAACGACCGTTTATAAACACTTTTTTTGTTCATTTTGCTTGTTGACTTTCACTTTGTTTATGATGTGGCCAGACTTCTTCCTATTCATTGCAAAGTGACCAAATCGCAAATCTCTTAGATCAGCGGTTCTCAACCTTTTATGCTCGGCGACCCCTTTTTACAATTCCCCCCCCCCCCGCACACACAAAGCAATTTAAGAATAGACAATATTAATCCATTTTTTTCAATGGTCTTTGGTGACCCCTGGCATATTGTCAATCGACCTCAAGGAGGTCGCGACCCACAGGTTGAGAACCCCTTTCTTAGACACTTACTGTGGAGTCTTATAAAGAATCTTATTAGACTTTGATAAGCTAATCCCTTCCAAAGACGTTGTGTAATAATGATGTCTCAAAGACAGTCTCTACTGTGTCTGTGACTCTCTTGGTTGCACTCTACGCAGCGTTTGTGCTAACTCGGAGACACCAAGGTTAGTTCTGAGAGCCCAGCTTGAAGGTCACCTTGGGAGTTCTTGTCTTCCAGCAGGCTTGTCCAAGTTGACGTCTTCCCTTAATGGTCTGGGATGACTGTCTTAGTCCCCGTGGCGCCACACGACTCTTATTTCCTCTGCTGGGCGCCCCCGTTTCACCCCTCCTCCCTTTTTTTTTTCTTCATCTCGTCCGAGGTCCCAATATTGGATTGGAAGTATCAACGTCACGCTTCCATTTTGTGTGTGTCTCTCTCTTTCTCTCTCTTTTTCTTTCTGTCTCTTTTCTCTCTCTTTCTCTCTCTTTTCTATTTTCTTTCTCCCTTATCTCTCTTTCTCTCTCTCTCTTTCACTCCCTCTTTCTCTCTTTCTTTTCTCTTTCCCTCTCTCTTTCTTTTTTTCTCTCTTTCTCTCTCTTTTATCATTTTCTCTCTTTTCATTCTCCATTATCTCTCTTTCTTTATATCTCTTTTCTCTCTTTCTTTTCTGTTCTCTCTATCTCTCCTCTCTCTCTGCCTTTCTCTCATCTCTCTTTTTTTTCTCTTTTCTCTCTTTTTCTCTGTCTTCTTCTCTCAAACCCTATCTTCCACCTTGTCTCTCCCTTTCTTTGTTCTTCTTTTTCTGTCTTTTTCTCTTTCACTCTCCATCATTTTTTTTCTCAGATTCTCTCTTCTTCTCTCTTCCTCTCTCTTCGTCTCTCTTTTTCTATCTTCATCTCTTCGTCTCTCTTCCTCTTTTTGTCTGTCTTCGTCTCTCTTCATTTCTCTTCATCTCTCTTCATCTTTCTTTGTCTCTTTTCCTCTCTCTTCGTCTCTCCCATTCTTTCTCTCACTTTCTCTCACACTTTCTCTCACATTTTCTCTCACACTTTCTCTCACACTTTCTCTCACACTTTCTCTCACCTGTCACCTCATTACCCTACTGTATTAAATCTTTTCATTCTTCTTGTTCCACTATCTTACACATCTACCAAACTATAAAACTTCACAAGTCGATGAATAAAACTTTCCAATCATTTTTCCCAATCATTAAGTTTCAGTCTTGCTTGAAAACCTTGAAGTCGCACACCAGAAAATAGTCGTGGAAATAGCTGGAGGAAAAGTGTAAATAAGCCTTAGCTAAACGAAAATTGTGCAGCTACAGATCCTAGTTCAAACGACATTTTTTTATTGCTATTCATAGTGAGGCCTATATTTAAACAACAATGTTTTATTTTTTTAACTTAAAATTTCCAATAGGTAAATAAGCTGTCCTTCAATCTTTTAAATATATATAATTGCATTTTTGTTGTTCTACCATAAATTGGTGTCTGAAAGTAAAAGAGCTTTATTTCGTGTGACGCTTAGTATTGAAATTGAACATGAACGCTTTCTCACCGTTATTATTTTACCACGCTTCGAAGGAGTTCTTATTTTAGCTCATGACTATTTCACTACCCCTGTTATGATTAAGCATCAGTAGCTTTGTTGTTTGTTATCAGAAAATGTTGTATTTGGTGTAGAATTAAAAGGGGAATGCATGCTTTTTTTGTGTATATAACACAAATTCAAGTTTATAAAATTTAATTTTAATTTAAGTTAATGAGATCAAATCAACGATGGGATCGTCGATTAGGAGAGAAAGAGTTAACGATGATCGTTGTCAGTCGCACGCTAAGAGTTATTTCCAACACCATGGAAGTAGTTCTGTTGTATACACTAATGGGCTTGGATATCGTACTCATAAACAGAATATAACCTCTTTTTAAAGCCCGAAATATATTTTGTTACTGTAAACATTCTCTTTGTAGAATACATTAACAATATTGTATTTCTTATATTAATATATATATATATATATATAACAATAAAGTCCTACGAGATTACCTGGAGATTTAAGACGTTAGAAAAATAATGATCTTATTACATCTCTTGAGTGGCAAACGACTTGGGCACACACACACACACGCAGACACACACACACACTCGTGAACGAACACACACTCACACACACACACGCGCGCGCGCGCGGACTCACAGACATAAGCGGAAAGAAACTTTGGAAAGAACTGTTTAAATATTCATGATGGATTTAGGAGGCAGTCTAATCCCAAAGCTTCAAATCTTCTGAGTGGCGGTTGGGTGTTTGAAATGTAGACCCAAGACTTCGAAAGTATTAACCTGAATGTTTTGTCTGTTGAGAATAAGCCCGTTGACAAATCCCATGGTCTGTGCTGGCCTCGTGTCCCCCCTGGTCTTCAGAGAGTTGAAACTAATGAAAAATGCTTGATGTCTACCATCACTATAGTTTGAAGACGAAGGGACTAGAGAACTGTTCACATTTGTCAACATTACCCCAGTCTTATTCTATTTCTATCTCTCTCCCTCTCTCTCTCTCTTTCAGTTTCCTTCTTTCTCTCTCTCTTTCTTCTCTCTCTATCTCGCTCTCTCCCTCATTCATACACTTGTCTTTTCTTCCCTTTCTCTCTCTCTCCCTCTCTCTTTCTTTCTTCTCTCTCTATCTCGCTCTCTCCCTCATTCATACACTTGTCTTTTCTTCCCTTTCTCTCTCTCTCCCTCTCTCTTTCTTTCTTCTCTCTCTATCTCGCTCTCTCCCTCATTCATACTCTTGTCTTCTCTTCCCTTTCTCTCTCTCTCTCTCTCTTTTTCTCTATTTTGACATCTTGCTTCTATAAATTTAAGCTCACCGCTTTCTGGATATTATGCCTGGCACGAACTCTTCTGTAAACCTTTCTTTGTGGCACTAGAGTTCTGTTCACTAGTAAATCTGTCCCTTGCGCGTGAGGCTGTCATGTTGTGGTGCCACATTCGATCTAGTCAATATCCACCAGTACTAGGATTTCTTTAAAAAAAAACAAAAAAAAAAAACTAAATTATAGAATACATTTATTATTGAAGAGCTAATCTAATTCCATGATGCATTTAGAATATCTTCACCAAGGAAATGTCCATGCACCATTTAGTAATTCAGCACAAGTGCATTAATGTCAGCTCACAGACATATAGATACATAATAATAATAATAATAAGTGAAGTCTTCGAGTCCGAAGATTAATGGGGAATGTCGTATCTCCCGTGGCTACGCAGCCCCAGCTTCGACCTACATATTTTGCCACATCCGGCGCACAATGAAAGAGATAACAATTCTCCAATTACCAAATCGCATTTGTTTTTTACTTGATGTAATCATCTTCTTTTTGGAAGTAACGTCTGTATTATATAAGATAAGATAAGATGTAAATATTGACATCCAGATCACTTAGCCTGTTTCTTGTGCTCGTTTTTGTTGTATGTTGAACATGTCTTCAGAATGTTTCTTTTTTAGACTGGAAGATTATAACTTTTTTAAACCAAACCGCGGGTGGTGGCAGCTTGAAACCCGGACCATGGAGACCATCGGACGATAGTGCAGAGCGCATACCACCCTTTGCAAATCTAGGGCAAGGGTTGAAGTGAGTTAGAGCTAGGTGCAGTGGTCACTTAAGCATTGAACAAAATGTTTGTGGCCCTGAAAAAGTATCTCCTAACTTTGAGCGTGCTGGGTTTGAGAACCACTCTTCAGTAACATACATACACACATACATACACACACACACAACGTTATATTATTTGGGGGGGGGGGCTGGTAACGTCTGTTTACACATTTTTCGGTAAGTTGTATGTCAGATATTTTTTTTTTTCTGAAATGGCCGACATCAACCTTTTTATCATTAGTAATTATTAACTTTTGAGTTGAAAATGTCATTTCATTTTTGAGTTCTAATCAATGAATTTAACCCAAAAAAAAATCAGTATCGTGATCTCCTTTGTAATTAGCACATCGATCGATCAATTTTTAACACCGGCATTTCATGGCCACACTCCCCAATTAGATGGCACAGACTTGTGTGAAATGAATGCTCTGTCCCTGAAGCACCCGGATCAAACTAAAAACACAGATCGGAAACGCAAAGAGGATGGGAAATATAAATCTTTTTTTATTCTGCATTTCTCTCTCTCTCTCTCTCTGTTTTTATCTTACAGTTGCTCTCTCTCTCTCTATCATGCTCAGACAACTCTCTTTGACATTTTTGTTTTAATATCTCTCGAGTTGTCTTCTCATTTCTCTCCAGTGACAGCCTTCAGAAATGTCTGGGTTTTTATTAGTTCTTGATATCCGGGGAAACTTGTCACGGTTTATACCGCAATTGGCCGCGTGTTATTTTGTTCGATGTCATTACAGCGTGGGAACTGTGTGTAGACCTAACTCTAGGAGCATGTGTAACTAGAAAAACATTTAACATTATGTTTTTTTAAACAATATCCTGTATACATTATCCTGCATCTCTCTCTCTCTCTCTCTCTCTCTCTCTCTCTCTCTCTCTTACTCTCTGTATTTATTTTACAGTTGCTGTGTCTATCATGCTCAGACAACTCTCTTTGACATTTTTGTTTAATATCTCTCGAGTTGTCTTCTCTATTGTTTTTCTCGTAATAATTAATGAATCTTATATTTTTTTTTTAAATGGAACATTTCCAACACCACCCACCTAGACATAAAATATTGTGCTCTAATTGTTCCCAAACATTTATTTATTAAACTCCTATATGAATTATGCCTAATCTGGGGCATTTGACGTCTCGGAGTATAGTATCTTCCCTTTAACAACTTCTTGTGTGACTAAAGAGGCCAATCCTTGATACACAGCTGAGGTCACAGGTTGGGCATCTGTAATCACCAGGCGCCGTTGTACTTTCACCCTTCTTTCTACTACTGTTGGGTATGGCATCTGCAATCCAGGACCCTTCCTTATTGCTCGCTCTCCATTTTAGTGTAGATTTTGAAGAGCTTCTTGTCGCGTTTGCGTGCATCCGTATACCGTAAAAGTGGGCGACCAGCGGCTCTCATGCCTTCTGTTACAGATACAGAAGGTCTTGTGGAAGTCGACCTTGTGACATTCTATTCTTAGAATTAATTACGCCTTTATGCGGAAATACCCGAAGACGTATAAAGTCCGCTCAAGATTGATAGTTTCTTGTTGTCTAGCCGAATTTCAATTTATTTTGGTTTAAGTGACACTGTATCTGATATAATACAGACGTTACTTCAAAAAAGAAGATGATTACGTCCTACGCTTCATGCATTTAGTCATGTATATTAACCAATGACTTTAATTCTGCCAAGTCACTGGTTTTCCTGGATAGCTCATATGTGTGTTTACGCTGGCCAATCATCAGATTGTAATGCCAACGTACCATCAAATCGACTGGACACTGAATATATTTTAAACCTGATTCGACCTTTCACAAGATTTTCCTTGTCGTTCTTGTATGTAGAAACTTCAAAACCAGCGTGTAAGAATGGGGAAAAAAAGATTAGCCGCCATGTTGTTTTAAACGCCTTGTTTGTGCTCTCTGTTTCTTGCAATATTTGAAAAGCGAAAAAAAAAAAAAAAAAACACAAGAATTTGTTGAGAAAAGGAAAGCTGGTCTTAGCTTTGTTTCGTATCTCTGCAGTGCTATTTGGGGAAGTTTTTAATTAGCTATTGATTGATGTCCACTATTTGGTTAGCCAGCGGTTGCGTGTGCCTGTGCGTGTCTGTTTTGGGTTTGTATGTTGGCCATTAAATACGTGTGCGTGTTTTGGCTGGCCAGTGTTGGACGCTCGCTTGTAAGACGTTGACGTCATGTCTATAAATGGCGCATCTGTGTTGTTTTGTCAGTTCATCATTACTGTGGGTCCAGCGGTCTACTCATGTCAAATAGTGACCTAGTCCAGCGAACCCTGTCATGTGTCCACTAATATATGAACCTTTATGACACTAGGTTATCGTTGGTTGCTTTCTTTTAAAGTGGGATGAAAGGGGAGAGTATACTGGTTCACAGGTTGGACTGTCGCTAGCTTTGTTTTAGCTTGTCCGAATATAGTTCAATATACACTATTTGTCCACGAATTAGCTCTAATCAAGATATTGATAAAGACTAGCACTAGTTTTACATCATTAAGTGAATTAATTAGTAAGAGCAGTCTAAAAGATAGGCAGTGATATTGAAACAGAGGAGGTCATAGAATAGCACTGACATAATATATACTTGGTAACTCTAACATTGCAGTAACATTTATATTTTTGTTATAACGTTGGCGAAAACTTGTTCCGGGTAACATGGCTACATGGTGATTATCATCATCATCTCATCTTCTACCCCTTGACATTGGTGGGTAGGTGTTGTGATAGTTGATATAACCTAATCCCACCAACTCTCCTGGTCAGCAGCCGTTCTAAGCAGGATATCAAAAGAGAGGCCGGTCCATTCTATCACGTTGTCCAGCCATCCTCTCTTTGGACGACCCTTTTTTTTTTACCCTTTCTTTGGACGACCCTTTCTTTGGACGACCCTTTCTTTGAGCTCCCTTTCTTTGGACGACCCTTTCTTTGGCCCCTTTCTTTGGACGACCCTTTCTTTGCGCTCCATCCACTGTACCTCGAAGGAAGACTTTTGACAGTGAGTCATGTCTTACAAATAGGACCAAACCAGCTCAGGTTTCATCTCTTCGCAGTGTTGAGGAGTTTCTCTTTTGCCAGCGCAGCCAGAATGCTGAGGGGCTAATGTACACACTTTTTTTTTTTCAAACTGGTAATTACATTATAACAATTATATGTATCGTTCGTTTCAGTGGCGCAGCTAGAGATTTGCCATCATTAGGGGGTGGCCCGGGAGGGGGGTTTGATCTCTTCAGGGGCCCCTGCATTTTGACATTCGACATCATGACATGAGATAATGGCGTAATATTTAATGTTTAAAAAACAAAATTTCGAACAATCATTTTGGGGCCCCCATAAAGGAGGGAGGGGAGGTCCTGGAAACATTTCGCATTCTACCCCATATTTACCCTAGCTACGCCAATGGTTCGGTTATAGCATTGTTACAACTCCTTTTAGGCTAGGCATCTAACATTACCATAACATCTAACGTAGACAAAACATTATCTCTGTTTGTGTACCACTCAGAAAGGTTATTGGCCAAAAAATTTTTGTTTTCAATGTGATTGGATTGTACCCATGCCATTTGGATGAGACTGGCCAGGACATGCCTTAACTTTATTACCAACACTGTCCAGATGTTTGTCCCCTGAGACGTTTCCCTATTTTTGTTTTTTTCTTTGATTTTGCTTTGCGCCGTCTGCCTGTAAATCTAATTACGTCCCTTGTTGTAACATACATAACAGTTATTCTCCGTAACTCGTGTTTACAGATGCCGAGATGAAGGCAGAAAATATAGCGGGGGCTGCCATAGTCCGCTGTTTGAATGAGATTAAAGCATATGTTGTTTGTATGTATAGATTATTATGTATTTATATATATATATATATATATACATCTGTTTGTGCTTTTTAAGGTTTGTACGCGTAACTGATTTAACCTCATATCCCATATTATATGCAAATGAAATGTGACAGCTATAGTGACCTAATAAAAATACTACAGGAAGACATGTCTTGATGTTAGGCTTTATTAAACAAGAATGACAAAACATAACACTGTACACACGCACACACAAGCTGACCTGGACACCATGACATTTTGACACACTAGAACAGATCAGTTCACAACACACAACAAGAAACATACATGCACAACAACAGCTCTGGATTATAATGTGAAATGCACTTAACCATCACCCTGCTCAGTTATGCTGAACCTTTATTTTTTTCGGCCATGGGCTATTGACATTTTCTGTTACGCTTGTCACATTGCGAGTCAAATATTTTTTTCTTCCTTGTTTGGTCAAGGTATCTCGTTCAGACCTAGCGATCTAATGGGGGGCAGATAATGTAAAGCTCATCTGTTGCTGCGGGCAATGGTTAACGAGGGTTTCATGTGTCCAACATAACGACCAACCACCTTTACTTTCTCAGCGTATCTCTGTTATCCATTAGAGTTGGGTGGTCGTCCTAAAAATACCGATGATTCAAATTTAAGTCTTCACTGGGATTCGAACTCCAGATCCCGGGGTTCGTACGCCAAGCGCCTTATCACTTTGCCGTCATTCCTCTTTTTAGATTAACTACCATGTTTTCATTACATCTAGACGCTGGTTCGACCATTTTTAAATCATAAGCCAATCATTGGAATCATATACATAACAAAATAACATCTATTTTCATGCAATAATTTTGAACAAAATTTTGGGCTAACTACAGCATTTGAAATCTAATATATATAATTGAATGTAAGGTATATCTATGCATGTCCTTCATAGAAATGAAAACATTTTGACCAATCTTGATAAAACTTGGCGTAAATGCTCCTTAGATCATGGTGGAGAACGTAGTTTATGTTTAAACCCCCCCCCTCCACACACACACACACACACACACAAACAGCGGGCCCTAAAAATAAAAGAAAACTAAATTTATCTCTATAAAAGATTAAAACTTTTTAACAAATCGGTTAAACCCGTTTTCCCAGTATTTATGTTTGATCATATGAATATGTCGTCTAAACGGGTAAACCCGTTTTCACAATCTACTTTTCTTTTCGTGGCCCAAAAAAAGCTAACATTCGTCATGCTTGCCAATGTGGATCTAAATCCAATATACTAGATTAGTAAAACCCAAACTAAGGCCAGCAGGCCACGCGTTAAATTCGGCTAGTTATATATAAAGGCTAACTGGCTAACTTTAACCTACAATTAATCTTTCAAAATTTTCAAGGGGCTGGATTGCACTGCTTCAAGGACTTAAGTTAGGCATCATTGACTTACAATATACAAGAGAGATACTCAAATGGAAAAAACAACACATTGGGTATGAGCTAGCAATGGGTTAAGAGTGGAATATGTAACTGCTATTTACTTCTGACTTTAACGTTGTCTTTCTCCCAGAGTTTAATGGATGTAAACATAATTTTTGTTTTTTCTTCTTTCTTTCTTGTAAGGTGCCAACGTTCGAGTTTCTCTAGTAAAGTTTTTTTTGGCTGCAATTTTCTTTATTCATTTTTTTTTTTTTTTGTAAAAAGTGTTCACATTTGTGTGAAGAAAATTAATTATCATTCACACATGCACATGCACAATTAATGAACATCTAGACTTTTGAACTTAATGATCATCTTGACTTTTGGACCTAATGATCATTTAGACTTTTGGACCTAATGATCATTTAGACTTTTGGACCTAATGCACATCTTGACTTTTGAACCTAATGATCATCTAGACTTTTGGACCTAATGAACATTTAGACTTTTGGACCTTATGATCATCTAGACTTTTGGAGCTAATGAACATTTAGATTTTTGGACCTAATAATCATCTAGACTTTTGGACCTAAAGAACATTTAGACTTTTTGGACCTAATGATCATCTAGACTTTTGGAGCTAATGAACATTTAGATTTTTGGACCTAATAATTATCTAGACTTTTGGACCTATTGAACATCTAGACTTTTGAACCTAATGAACATTTAGACTTTTTGACCTAATGAACATTTAGACTTTTGGACCTAATGATCATCTAGACCTTTGAACCTTATGAACATCTAGACTTTTTGACCTAATGAACATTTTGACTTTTGGACCTAACGAACATTCATTGTGTTTGCTTCTCCTTCTCGCCTCTCTGATCACTGGGGCCCTGCCACTGTTCCGTCTACCCCCACCGACTGTTTCTACGGAAGAAAGAATGTTACCGAGTGCCTGCATCAACAAAGTGAGACCCTCTGACAGACATCGAGACTGACTCCTTCGCGTGTACATTTAAGGAATCTAACGAGGGAGAGAATCTACAACATTGATTCTGGAGATGTCCAGATCAGACTTAAGTCTGAGCGTACTAGATTTAAAGAGTCTTGGGTCAGAGAGGAGGGGGGTGGTCGCGGTGATCAAGGGAGTAAAAAAGGGGAGGGGGGCGGGGAGTTAATACGGTGGAGAAATTACCCGGAAAGTTTATAGGACGGCCGATGAGGTCCAAAGTCCAAAGTGCTGAGCAGATAAGTGAAAGTCGTTAAAACATAAAATAGGGAGAGGCGAAATTGATTTAGAGAGCGAGCTCCGGGATGAAAGCTTGTATTAGGGGAGAAGAGAGAGAGAGGGTGGAAGGGAAAGAGAAAGTGAGAGAAAGAGAGACGGTGGTTAGAACTTTGTTGTGTCTAAAAGAAGATTGGGAGATATTCAAGCAATACTTAAGCTGTTTCTTGATGATTCGTTCCGCTATATTTGTTTAGTGTTTGAATCTGTTTGCACAGAGGCAGCGATAAATGTCTACAAACAAATGCGTCTTCTTTCTTTGTTCTTCATATGTTTGTTTGTTATCTATTAATCTGTTGTGTCAAGTATCAGTTCTAATTTGTTGTCTCATTTATTTTCTTATAAGCTGTACGGATCTTGTTTCATTTGTTTGAATTCTATTGAGAAAATTAAAAAAAAAACAACTCTTAGGGAAAGGGGCAGAGTGTTCCAAGAAAAGTAAATATGTAAAAAAAAAAGGGGGGTGGGGCACCAAATCCTAAACTCCTTATTGAGTACAAATGAGAAAAGAAAACAAAGTATTACTATTAATTTAATAAAACCAACCGGATATGACCCGCAGCTCGCGGGCCTTAGTTTGTGCATCACTGATCTAGAGCCATGTTTCCTTACATAGCTAATTTAAAAATACTATGAAAACGGGTTTACCCGATTTGTTTAAAAGTTTCGTTCTTTGGTAGAGACAAATTTAGGGGGTTTTTAAGGCCTTCCTTGCGTGGGAAGGACATTTCACATCTAAGGAACATTCATGCCAAATTTGATCAAGATTGGTCAAACGGTTTTGATTTCTATTCGGGACATACATACATACATACATACTCACTCCTTACATTGTGCTTTATATATTAAGAGATATATCGACACTTGTTAAGAAACTGGAGACAGATAAGTCGGGGATCACTTGAGTCCTCCTGTCATCCCTGGCACAACTTTGTGGAAGACCAATTGCTTTACAATTATCGGCATCGCCCACACACTCTCGCTTGCCCAGCCGTGGCCCCGTCGGATGAATATCTTGATAGCCGCTCAGTTTGGCCGGGTGCAACGTTCCCCTCCCCGACTCGCAATTCAAAACTAAAATATACTCCGAATATATTATTTATCGCCAGCCGTCGATGATGTTGCATCTCTCGGACATTTAAAAATTGATCGTTAAGATTGTAGCGTTCAACACATCTGACGCGCAGGTCAATCGATATTGATAGAAGTTTAACCCTTTTAATGGACTGTGTGTTTCAAAGCAACAGGGAATCAACAATAGCTCCAAGCATCAATATTTCATGCAGAGAAAAAACACGGTTTCCTTTTTTTCTGCTATATGTTCTCTCCCTTTGCTAAATGCTAACTAAAAAGCTTTGTGTTATCTTTGGAGATGATATCATAGTTTTTCTTACATAAGAAATGTGCACATTATGTATGATGTATATGAATGATGTATAATAATCTATAAAAAATCTAAAATGTAATTAATCAATGACTTCTATTTAATATGGAACATGACCGACATGACTAAGAGGTTGCAAACGCAGCCATTGTAAGTGTATATGTTATTTAACATAGTAGCGCTGAAGACCTTGTACTTGGTCGCTATGTGCATGAATACATTTTTAATCTTATTCCGTTTTATTCTGGATTGATTTCAATCATTCGTTATTCCAGTAACGTCCATTGTATATCAGACGTCGGTGAACACTAATTGTACAGGCTACTTGCCAATTTACCAGAGTTTTGTAGGAAGACACTTGACTGCTCAATCAGAAATAGTACAATGATTAGACCTCAGTGATTCCGAATGATTACGAATGATTACGAGTGTTTCCGAATGATTCCGAGTGATTCCGAATGGCTCCGAATTCCTTAAGTTTCATGGAAATGAAGTATTCATAACAAATATCTTAATACCATTTTTTTTTATTTGTAATTATCAACATTGCAATGCTTTTTTATGTGTTTTTTTTTAAACTAATATAGAATTATGTTTTTAATTCCTCTGTGTTAAATACTAATATAGTTTAGCCCAGCGTTTCTCAAACTGCTGTCTATGGGGGAAAAAAAAGAGGGGGGGGGCGAAAAGGTGGTCATTTTTCTATGAAGTCGAATCAACTGATATTGTTTAGGGTCGAGACCCAATCAAGCCTGCCTCTTCTAATCTTCTGTCTATCTGCTTGCTTGTCTGTGTGTTTGCCTTGCCAGACAGTTTCGGAAATCTTCCGTTCCCAGGTCACCGGCCACAAAGTTAAAGCAGAAAATTACAGCAACGTCATTATCTCCCCTTTTTTTGTGTGTGTGTTTCTTGAGAATGAGAGACGCAATGCTCACGTGAGAGTGTGTGTGTGTGTGTGTGTGTGTGCGTGTGAGTGTCTATGTGTGCGTGTGAGTGTGTTTTCCTCCCTAAACTTTGAATCGATTACTTTTTTTTTTCTAAGTTCTCGTCCAATCTCTGGGAATCGATACAATTTTATTTTTATTTTTTTTTTGTATGTCCAAATTCACTGATGCAAAAGGTCTTCTCTTTACGTTTTGCGAATGGATTCGATCCGGTTTGACTTTCGCCAACGCTTGAACATGTTTTCTTTATCGATCACGTGATGTGTGGTTTAGTTTGTAACATGAAATCGAACCAGATAGGATTAAGTGTTTACAAATCAACCAATAGCAAATCAATTCCCGTGTGGTCTTTCAGATTGTCCTTTAGTTGTTCTCGTAGGATCAAAACACCATCACAATAATACTAATAAGGCTTGTCTTCGAGTCCGACGATTAATGAGGAGTGCGGTATTTCCCGTGGCTACGTAGCCCCAGCTGTGACCTACATATTTTGCCACAACCTGGGCAAGCATAACCATAAATCTTATATTTTACTTCATTTTTGTACAATTTCGCATCTCTCTTGCTGTAATATACTAATTGCGCTATGGTCCTATCTTTTTTTTTTTGGAAGCGTTTTAGTGTGTGTGTGTGTACAGGGCCGGCCTTAGGCGTAGGCGAACTAGGTGGCTTCCTATAGGGCCTCCAATTGGTGGGGACCTCGCATATTACTAAGAAGATAATCGTTTTAGAGAAACAATTGCGTGACTTGGATCAGATCTCAAACATAGTAGAGCACTATGACTCTATGTTTCCTAATCTAACTCTGTCTCCACTATGGAAATTGTGAAATATGAAATTATTACTTGTCGATTTTGATATAGACACAGGCAGGTTTTAAAAAAGCGCGTAATTTTATTTTTCCTCAGTTTTCTTTTTTTTTTTTTTTAATTTTGTGTAAAATTTCATTTGGGGCCACCAAATTAACTTCGCCTAGGGCTTTCCATCATCCCAGGCCCTCGCTGGTGTGGCGGGGGGGGGGGAGCGTTATTTGGGTCTGTAGTTGAGAGTGAAACAGTTCTGTTGTGAGTTGACGTCACTATTGCTCTGTTCAAAGTTCGTCAACTATGGTGCGTCTCTATACTAAGTGCGTAACATTTCAGGTGTTTTTTTTTAATAATTTTTATTCGAAGAATTAAAAAATATTTTATTACATCAAGATGAATTGGGTCATCTCTTCACCTAGGAAAGAATCCCGGGGCATGCGATCGGACATTGGGTCCTCTCTTCACCTAGGCAAGAATCCCGGGGCATGCGATCGGACATTGGGTCATCTCTTCACCTAGGCAAGAATCCCGGGGCATGCGATCGGACATTGGGTCATCTCTTCACCTAGGCAAGAATCCCGGGGCATGCGATCGGACATTGGGTCATCTCTTCACCTAGGCAAGAATCCCGCGGCATGCGATCGGACATTGGGTCATCTCTTCACCTAGGCAAGAATCCCGGAGCATGCGATCGGACATTGGATCAGACATCACTTTCGAAAACATTAAGGCGTATCCCCAACCCGCCCCCATTAAAACAGGCATCGTTAGTTTTCTTCCTTCCAGTTCTCCACGTTCCCCCTTTCTGTCTCACGCCACCCGCAGCGTCTCTCATCTAACTTGAAGCCAGACCATTCATCTACTTCTCAAATTATTTATGAGGCGTCACTGTGCCGACGTTGTAGCTAAAACATGAAAAGACACCCCCCCCTCCTTCCACACGTATGTCTTGTCTCGGAACCTCTGGACTAATGAACGCTGGGACAGGGGGATTTACCAATAACGAGGATCCCCGGACGTCGTGAGTGACAGGATTAAGAATGGATAAACGGGAGCAAGGTCGCTGGAGAGACAGAACTGGTCAGTATGTTAGTGGATGATATCTAATCATTCATGTCACCTACTTGTATGTGGCTGCTTATTTGCGGAGGAGGGCGTGAATTGCGTGTATGTTTAAGAAGGTAGCTTTTTTTTTTCCTATATCAATAAAAGTTACGTATCCGCTTTCAGACCATGCGGTCAATAGGGCAGACGATGCTAAGGTCATCTGTTTCTTTGGCCCACGTTTAACGAGCAGGGCGTCATGTGACCATCACAACGGCCAACCGCCTTGACTTTCCCTAACTTAAATCAGGTACCCATTAAAGTTGGGTGGCACCCTAAAAATGCCGAAATTCAAAATACCAGTCTTTATAAAAAGCGTTTTTCTTCAATAGATAGGGGAAAGTCTGATAAATATGCCTTGCTATGAAGCAACACTGCAAAGAGTACCTATTATACAGTGTATCAAACAATACTGCCGAGAGTATCAACCTCTGTATGGAAGAAATACCGACAAGAGTATCAGCCCTTGCCTGTAAGAAATACTGTCCAAAATATCAGCCCCTGTTTGTAAGAAATACTGCCGAGAGTATCAGCCCCTGTATGGAAGAAATGCTGCCGAGAGAATCAGCCCCTGTATGGAAGAAATGCTGCCGAGAGAATCAGCCCCTGTATGGAAGAAATGCTGCCGAGAGAATCAGCCCCTGTATGGAAGAAATACTATCGAGAGTGTCAGCCCCTGTATGGAAGAAATGCTGCCGAGAGAATCAGCCCCTGTATGGAAGAAATACTATCGAGAGTATCAGCCCCTGTATGTAAGAAATACTGTCGAGAGTATCAGCCCCTGTATGTAAGAAATACTGTCGAGAGTATCAGCCCCTGTATCGATCCGCACTGTACATTATGTGTCACAGTGGAATGATTCCAAATGGCCATCTAAGCACCAGCGTAGTTTCCAGAATCCTCGTTGGTTCAGTGTACTTTCATTTTATGGTGTCTGGGGTTGTACTTGAAGTTACGTGTACTGGTGTGTGTGTGTAAAGAGTCTACTGGAATGTATGTAGGTGTGTGTGTGTGTGTGTGAAGTGTACACTGGAAGTAATGTGGCTGTGAATGTGTGTTTCGACATCTTGGTGTGAGCCCATCTTCTGGACTGGGAAGAATCTGAGCGTAAAATCTGATTGGATGGGATGTCTCCAGCTTCCTTGTCCCGTGATGCATTGCGAGTTACTCACTTACCGATCAATCGTCACTTCCGGTTGGTAGCGCCAACAAATTTGTTTCTGTTGTTATCCAATATGAAGGAGCTTGTAGCGACATAGTAATACGTTGACTGAACCTTTTTCTTGTGGGATTCGATTTTATTTCAGGTATCCGAATTCTATGAACTTATTTATGTTACCGTCACTGTTTGGGTATTAAAACTGTGACAGCGCAAGACGAATGAATGTAATAATAATTATTGCTTTTATATAGCGCTACTTTCATGCTTTTAGCATGCTCGGAGCGCTATGGTCCAATCTCATTTGTGGACCAATGGGAGTGGGTATCTGGGAGAAGGTTTTCCGTGCTGCCTGTAGGCGCTCAGTAAACACAACTCTGCTCGAGTCGGTTGTCGAACCTCGAGCCCCCTTCATAGGGTTAAGTTCAAGCCACGTTCAAGCGTACTTAGCCTCTCGACCACGCTTCCCACAAGTACAATAAATAGAATGCAGTTTCGTAATATGGATGCGAGGTTTAAGCGCTTTGGCGCCCCCGAGTTTACGCAACTTTAAAAGGTACCCTGACTTTAGTTGCGTAGAATATAGGCGGTTGGTCGTTGTTCTGGCCACATGAAACCCTCGATAACCGTTAGCCGAAGAAACAGATGTCCTTAACATCGTCTGCTCTATAGATCGCATTGTTTTACGGTGATTTCCTCCTCAAACACACATTCCCTTCATTCCACACACACATTCACTTCGTGTTTTACTGTCTGTCTGTCTGTCTGTCTGTCTCTCTCTCTCTCTCTCTCTCTCTGTTATTTCTTTACTCTTGGTTTCTCTCTTCTTTATCCGTTCTGTTAACAAAGGTTTTATCAACTCACTGTCTGTCTCTGGGTGGATTCTTTTACATGTTTTATGTACCACTTCCCTTTCTCGGCTCAAGTTTTAATTTTGCACAATTATTTATAGTCTATTTTTTTTTTTTGGATTTTCACTTTTGGAAGTTTTTGCTAAGTTAGAATACATTACACGAGATAATGCCATTAGATTCCAATTGCATTAAAAATTCAACACTTTTGAATAATAAATCTGTCTTTATTGTGTGTCTTAAATTAAGTTTTTTAATACTGGATTATAACATTAAAAACACTTCTAATTTTTTTATTCATCATTGTTTAACATTTATCTTTGTGTTTTTTTTCTTTGTTTTAAAGCTTCAAATTTATGTGCACGCATTTCTCCTTGTTCTGGAATGAATGTCTGGTTAGACAAATTCTAGCAGTGCAGGATTGAAATTAGATTGTTAGAAATTTTCTTCTGTTTTTCATTGATTTCTCTTTAGTAAAACATTGTCATGAGTGTGTGGTAATTTGTCTATTCTCCCACCCCTCTCTCCGTTTTTTGTTTTCTCTTATCTTATAAAATACAGACGTTACTTAGAACAAATAAAAGATTACCCGTGTTCCTAGGTCAGTTAATCATGCATGTTAATCAATGATTTAATCTCCGCCAGGTCATTCCATGGCAACCCATTCCATGCTGTAATATCATTAAGGAAGAAGGAGCGTTTGTACAAACTTGTCCTAGCATACGGAACAAGGAATCTGTCTTAATCATTGTGTCTTTCTGGATATTATATAAAGTCTCTTTTTTTATTTGAAGATTATGGTTCATTGTTTTGAGTATAATTAGTGCTTTCGAGTCTTCTGTCCTAAGGAGTCGATAAATTTAATGATTTTACTAAAGGTGTTACTGTAATAAATGTGAATATTCGTTTGTTAAAAAAATAGATTTCTGTTTTGAAATTTTCTTTTATTCGTAATGTTTACCTCTTGGACTTTTGTGAAAACAAAAAGTGTTCAGAGTTTTGTCACTACCACAGAAAGTTGTCTGTCCTATCTGTATTGTTTTGTAGAAGTTGCCTGCATTTTTTGTTTTGTTTTGTTACTTTGAAAGAACCCTTACCATTGCACGACTCATTGTTTGGGAAATGGGCACGGTCTCTGATTTAGAATATTGACACGGCCTCTCTGTGTTTTTGATAAGTAAATCTTAGATGTTGCTGTAACACGCGAGTTCGTTGTAGACACAATGAACAGAATGAACAAGGAATATACTTAATGATTCTGGCTGATAACTTCGAATACTTTAATACACAATAAGGGCACAGTCCTGTCGTTCTCTATGGCGTCGTATCCCTCGCCCTTTGTCTGTTACTGCTTTATTTCTATTCTCACTTTTGAATTATTACTCGTCAAGTCACTACGGAAAACCCCGATTAAACTCAACTTCTACGCGTCTTGTGACATTACATATTTCCTGGTAATTCTACTTTTTAAATTACTCGTCACGTCACTACGGAAAAACCCGATTAAACTCAACTTCTATGCGTCTTTTGGCATTACAACACTGCCTCTGGTTTAAAATAGAACATGGTCTATGACTTTAAGACATTGACGCTGTCTCTGTTTTAAACTTCAGACTGGGCCTCTTATTTCAAATATTGACACGGCTTCTTGACTTACAAAAGTTGCGCAGCCTCTGATTGACAATACTGCCAAGGCCTCTTGTGTTGTTTTCTCTACCTCTAAACAACACATTGAAATGAACAGAATTTTCCCTGTAAAATATTCTCTAGCCACGACGTCATTTTTTTTTTCTCTTATCTGCCCTTGTCCTAGACAGTTTTTCGTATCTCTTTCCAATAATGTCAGCTGGAATTCCCTGAAGTATTTTGACACAGCTGGCGATAGTAGGAATGCGTATTTGTTCTGTTTTATTCATCAGCTCCACAACCAGAATAGTGTTTATCCAATTTATTTTTTATATCTGGCCCTTAGATATCTTGCTAGTAACCGTACAGTAGTAACTGTTAAACACTTTGATGTTTAAATAATGTTATGGAGTGAAGTTGGAAAGTGAATTTAAAAAATAAAAGCCATTCCAATCATTTTTACATCTGCTTTGAAAGATTTCTGTTATGTCTGGATAATGTTCTTTTTTTTATTTGACTTCAAAACAAACCAGAACTTAAGTGAGACTGTGTGTCAGGCCTTGTGCTTAAAATGAATATCCTTGTACAGTTTTACATAATTGAATGACCCCTGCGTCAGATCCGCGCCTGGTCCAAGCCTCGTCCTGAACTGGACTTTGTCTATTTGACAAGACGGAGGGTGTCGGGGTGACCAATGCAAACGTCATGGTACTTCGGCCATGGAAGTTCTCCCCCCACGCCTTCTTCTCGCGACGTAAAAAAACGGCCACGATCCAGCAATGCGGCTTGGAGCAGTCAAGCGTGAACGACCAGTTCAGCGCAGCCACCATCAATACGAAAGTGGGGAAGGAAAAACTGAAGGACAAGTTCCGCTTCCGGAGGTGGAGACCCAACAAACGGAAGCGGAAGCAGTTTCTGGCCCAACAGCAGGAGATAGCGATAAGCTATGGTACAGACGGTTCTAGTTCCGGAATCCACTACGGATCCTCGTCCTTTGAATGCGATGACTCGAGCAACGCGTTCGAGTCCCGTCGTGTGTCTTCAACTGCGGAGAACGATCAATCCCTCTCAAATACAGACTATGATAATTCCATGTCTGCGGCTAGCGACAACGACTGCAGCCTGAGTGCCTCTCTCAGCCTCTACAACCACCTGGAGGTCAACCCGCTGGACATGTACTTGCAGTCGAGGCACGAGAGGGCCATGGTCAGGCTCTGCGCCCTCCTCTGGATTCTCAAGCTGGACGAGGACAGGGCGCAGAGGCACTCGGAGACTGGTAGCAGCTGGGACGACGAGGAAGAGCTTCGCAGTTACCAGCTACCAGCAGACCAGCCACAGCTACAGCCTTGCGCGCGGCGACAGGAGTTTGAGATGGAGCGAGACTCATCTATTTGTATGTCACCACGCATCATAGCGAAACATCAGGTTAATTTTTTTAAAGTAAATTTCTGTTTTAACCCCCCCCCCCTTCCTTTTTTTCCTATTTTGTTCATATTCCCCCCCCCCCCACCTTTTTTTTTAAATTTTTGTTATGCAAAGTATTGAAATCAGTGCAACTCTTTTTGCGAAGCTTATATCAACACACTCTGTCTGTCCTGTTCATATTTTAACAGTTCTCCCACACCCATGTCTCGGGTCATTTGAAACTTGAGACAATCATTTAATGTACATATCAAAACATGAATCGATAAAAGAAAAAAAAATTAATGAGTCAATTATTTATTGGTAATTAATCTTTTTTTTTTGTTCGATATCAAAATAGGATATAAATCCTACATTATTGAGGTTCTTCCCATAAATAAGCTTTTTTTTTAGAGTACTTTTATATTTTTACATTTATTACTACATATGTAGCCTACCTGAAATAGTGTATGCTAAAAACATATAACCCATATTTAAAAAAAAAATAGAGGACCTAAAAAGGGGGGGGGGGGCGGAATGTAGAAGTTTAAGGGAGACAACTGATTTTTTTTTCTTTCTAAGTTTGACTTGGGAATGCGTAGAATTATCTCCAGTGATTTTTTTACTACGGTTAAATTACGTTTGAGATATTTGATTCGACAATAGTCCTCTGGGAAATCAAAGATTGGCCATTGTAACGTATGTTATGGGGAAGATATTCATTGTCACAATCACTGTCACAATCACTGTCACAATCTAAATCTTTACAACCCTTCCACGGACTTTTAAAGCTGTGGACATTAGAATCTTATTGAACCGAGACCAATCATCATGGCAGGCCCGAACATGTGATTTGGCAACCTATGGCCAGTAGAGATACGTAGCTCGTTTCCACGTCACCGGTCAGTGTCCAGGCCTGCTATAACGATTGCACTCGACTGAACCCACTGAAAAGATACACCACACGCTGACACATATGCATAAACACACTTGTATTTTTTACCCTAAACTCAAAAAGTGTTAATTATCGAAATGCCTCAATAACTAAAATCTATTATGAGCGTCTCCACAATTAGATAAATACCAATGTGTAGAACAAAATTTACTATGTATTTAGAAATGATTATATTTGGCATAATTTGTGTGTTTTATATATATTTTTTGTAGCATTTTTTTTTGTAAATCTCGAGAGACGATCTTTTCAATTTCTTGTGTGATTTGAGGAGCCATAGAAACACTACTGCCCAAATTAGAATCAGTCTGTAGATACAGAAGTCCTGAGTCCCTGATAGGCAACGGTTTTGCCATTGGTCATTTGACCCTGTAATGTTGTTACGGTTATTTCTGAGTCAGTCTGACACGTTAAGTAGTTACGGTTATACCTGGAACATTTTGACACGTTATAAAGTAACTTTTTTTTCTGGGTAATTTGACACGTTAAGTAGGTCCCGGTTAGGCAACAAGACAACCTATGTTTCATTTTTTTTTCTCCTTGCTTTGTATATAATAAAAATAATCGTATTTTTCTTGGTTTTCTTTTTTCGCATGTGATTATTATTCCTTTTAATTGTTTTAGTTTTCAGAACAAACTTGTTTTTAACTTCGTCGATCACAAAGAAACAAGAGATTATCAACCAGAGTTCACCAGATGTGTGTTTGTGTGCGTGTTAATATAGGTCATGTAGGCCTAGAACTAGTAAGTTTGCGCTGTCTCTAATGTGGGTGTGTTGTTTTTTTTTGTCTCTTCACCAGCTGTATGATAAGATCAACACACGGTCCACGAGTCCAGCCAGGAGACCGAGTTCTGATGCCGTACACAGGGCTAGTGAGGTTGGTCCATTCTCTCTCTCTCTCTCTCTCTCTCTCTCTCTCTCTTGTATCAATGAGAAATTAATCATGTTCATTTTCTGTTACGAGATCTATTTCTATGTTAGTATCTAAACGAGTGGTTCCCAAATTTTTTGGTCTCGTAGACCCCTTGAAAGTCGTCATAGACCCCTGGGGGGCTATATAGACCACTTTGGGAATCACTGATCTAAACATTTGTGTAAACGTCTTGTGTGTGTGTGTTGTTGTATTTTTGTTTTTTAAATATCATGAATGGTAGATAATCCTTTTTGGGTTTTTCTGGCTTGTGAAATATTTACATTGTTGCTTCCCTTTGATTGTTAATGCATTTAAAATACTTCCAACAAAATCATCCTTTACTTTTTAGTTTAACAGTGGTTCTCTGGTAAAAACATAAGTACGCAAACATTATGATAAAGAAAAAAGGGTATTTTAGTGGGAAAAAAAAAATTTTCTTCAGATTGAGATCAGGTAGCCTACTTTTTGATGTTCATCGGCTAAATAGATGCTTTCACTTACGAAGCATTTAAACTTTTAATGTAAATAATCTAGAGTCATTTGTACTTAGTACAGACATATCCCCGAGAAAAATGTTTATCGAGAACTATCCAGGCAACATTGGGATGTGCCCATACACATACATATTGATGAGTAAATCAAATGTGTAAATAGAGTAAGAAAACTAAGAGGTGTTGTATGACAAATTTAAAGTTCCTTTTTATATTATATATTCTTTCGTCTATTTTTTAATTTATTACGATAAAATCAGTTCCAGTGCATTTTTTTTTTATAAAAATAATTTTAAATTCCGTTCGTGAGAAATGAATGTCAACATTTAATATTGTAATGTAACAATCTTGCTTGTTTACCTAGTAGCTCCCCTTGTGTTTTACAAGAGAACACTTGAGAAATGTTGAGTTATCTCTCTTTGTTGAAGTCTGTGGAGAATATTTCGTGGTTATTTCCCTTTCACCAGGTTCTCCGCGTCCTTCAAGCCAACACGTCTGGCGCCAACAGCAGTGAGGTAGCAGAGCTGAGAAAACTTTTAACCTCTCCGAACATGAAGGTAAGATGTGTATAGCTTCGCGTCACGTGCCCTACACACACGCACGGGCACATTCGATGTCTCATCCATATAACTTTTTTTTTTTAACTGTCTTTCTCTGTTACATATCACGTTAAGAAAATATTTCAAGATACGCCTTGTGCAGTGGAATATTTTCCCTTCAAATAATTTAACCAGTTATTTCCCTTGACTTCTCTTACATTCCTACACATGGAATTTTAACGAGAATATTATTGCCCTTTTTTTTTTTTTAAGCTGTGAAACGTGTGTCTGTGCGTGGTTACTGCCCATGTCTCGGTGCGAATTGAATGGCAGATATCTTTATAATGGCTCGTATCCGAATGTTCTGTTGTCTTTGGGGGTTCATCTTTTAGATTCACTTTCCGTTGAACCGTTCAAAGTGAAAATGTATATTCCGTCATGCAGGCGCATCAACACCGTCTGTGTGGCGATTGTATTTTGTATATTACGGGGTATTCCTTAAATTTTTTTTTACAAATACTCAAATACAAACTGTTCAATTAATCTCCCCTCTGACGAGTTCTAAATCATTTTTGTTCCTTTTGGCAGCCACAAAAATGTAAATGTATATATATATAACAGAACCAAAAAGTTTGTCTGTAAATAGTTGATAAGATGTGTAAATAGTTGATGAGATGTGTAAATAGTTGATATGATGTGTGTATGGCCTATGCAATATGACTATTAAGTGAAGTGTGAGAAAAAAAATGGTTTGCTATATTAAATGAAAAATAAAAGTTACACCCCTCTCTATTTCTGTTCTCCTTGAACTCAAATTCTCTTTTTCATTTTGTTCATTTTCTCTAATGATCTTACTTTCTCTCTCTCTCTCTCTCTCTCTCTCTCTCTCTCTCTCTCTCTGTCTCTTTCCCTGTAACTTTCTCTACTTTCTCTATCTCCATATTTCTCTCTCGCCTAATCTCTGTCTCCTTGTATCTAGATTCCCCAATCTCTCTCTCTCTCTCTCTCTCTCTCTCTCTCTCTCTCTATCTCTCTCGCTCTCTCTCTCTCTCTCGCTCTCAATATATATATATATCTACACTGCTTTTTGTGACGGAATAAATTCAAAACGTACCTGGAGCTGAAATGCATCATGGGAATTATCTTTCCATATAGCTCTCCCCCCTTCCCCAACTTGTCCACAAGACAGACTGGACCAGAATTCACGGACCTTTCTATATGGACTGTATAAAAAAAAAGAGTAAAAGTTCCCCATTCAGACCCTGCGATCTATCGGGCAGGTGATGTTCACGTGATGTTTTTTTGTTTTTTTTTTGTGGCCAACGGTTAACGAGCAGGTGAACGACCAACCGCCTTTACATTTCCCCAACTTTGGTCAGGTACACTTCAGATTTGGGTGAACTCAGGCGCCCTAAACATCCCGAAATTAGAAATCTTCACACCGAGATTCGAACATAGGACCCCAGGTTTGGAAGCTTAACCACTCAGCCACGAAGCTTGGAATACAAATAGTATGAGTGAAAGCAAGAGGAGATGTGGGAAGGGTCTAACGTAGACTTGTTGCAATATGTTTTGTCTATAGAGTCCTAATTAGCGCGTGGAGAAGAACAATACTGAGCCCCAAACGATGGAAAATTCCTAGCTACGCCCCTGGACACAAAGAATGATTAAATAATTATTTGTCTTAAGTATTGATCAAAGTCTGACCTATGACCTATGCTACTCTAGGTCTCAATGTTTAAGACATTTCAACAGACTAATACAGTTCATCGACTTATTTATCATGAACTCTTATTCTAGCTCTTCTTCAAATGTACTTTGATCGCTCTCATTTTGGTTACCTTATAAACAAGAGTAATTCACTTGTGCTGCCCCTAATTGTGTTAACCGCTTGATAGAATCTCCCTCTATCGAAAACACATTTTGTCCAGCCTCGTGTCCGTCCAACTGTGCATTTCGTTTCCATGGAGACCGTACGGCCATGTTCATAAAAAAAAAAAAAGAGCGACATTTTGTTTTTTGGGGGGCGGCCACCATCTTCAGTCGAACGAAAGAATTCCGTTCAATATATCATTTGATTTGAACACATCTTTCAGCTCCACTGAGCACACAGGCCATTTAGATTTATACACAGGGTGTCTGGCCGGAAGAGGGTGGACGAAGCAATTGTTTTCTCATTTGTTTCAAGCGTCCAGCCATTTCTTCAATACAAGAAAAAAGTTGTTTGTTTAGAACAATTTAAATACATGATCTTTGCACCGTGTTCACCTATGAACCGATAGGTCTGAAAGGGGACTTTACCGCTTGATAGAATCTTCCTGAATCTAAAACACTGTTTGTTAACAGCGCTTTATAAATAAAAGTATTATTATTATTATATATCTTATATATAATACAGACGTTACTTCAAAAAAGAAGATGATTACGTCCTACGCGACCTGCATTTAGTCATGCATATTAACCAATGACTTAAATTCTGCCAAGTCACTGGTTTTCCTGGCTAGCTCAGGCAACCCATTCCATCCTCTAATAGCACTAGGGAAGAAGGAGTATTTGTACAAATATGTCCTAGCATATGGGACGAGGAATGTGCCTTTATCTTTGTGTCTTTCTGAGTATTTTATTAAATTTTGTTTTTGTATTTGAAGATTATGGTTCAGTGTTTTATGTATAATTTCTATTTACTATTATTACTCTTTTTGAAAAAAAAACAACAATTTTGACATAATGCTCCATGATAATCTCTTCACTACAAAATCGAACACAATGGTTACAAAATTTGTTTTTCTTTGTTCCTTTTTTTTTTTTTAAATATCTATTTTAAACAGGAAATAGAGCTTCCTTGCTTTTAAAAAACCAATCATTGGCATCATTGGCATCTTCCATTGGTAATACTCTTTGTTGTCATTTTAGATTAGATCTAGATCTCTACTGCTTAACGTCTAATTAGAAATATAAGATATATCTCTGTATGCAATTCAAACCTGGAAATAATGGTGAATTAAGAGTCTGCTGCTGTTTCAATCTAACATATTGTCACTTTAAAATTAAGCTATTTTAATATGTCTAGTCTTCTTTGAATTTAATTTTAACAATTACAATTACAATGAACTATCAACTAGATATATCTTCTAGATCTAGAGAATTTACTAGAATCTAGATCTAAATAAACAGCTTGAACAATTGTCAATATGAATGAAAACTCCGCAGTGCCTATAAATGAAACGCCGCTGCAACCCTCCCAGATACTATATGTATATGTCATTGCAAATATCTCTAGTCTACCTGGAGCGCGGTGGCTGAGTGATTAAGCGCTTGGCTTTCGAACCTGGGGTCCTGGGTTCGAATCTAGGTGAAGACTTGGATTTTGAAATCCGGGATTTTTCAGGGCGCCCCTGAGTCCACTCAACTCTAATAGAACCTGACTTTAGATGGGGAAACTAAAGGCGGTTGGTTGTTGTGCTGGCCGCATGACACCCTGCTTGTTAACCGATGGCTAAAGAAACTGATGACTTTAACATCATCTGCCCTATAGGAAATTTACATGGTAACGTGATTTTGGTTTTTAATACACTCAATAGACAAAATCAGCTTGAGATGAAATGGGAAATGTAATACACTTTAGTCATAATATAAAATGGTATTTTGAACAAAAAAACACGTCTTTCGCTATGGCAATCTGGAGTCGTCTACCTCCGGAGGAATTCCAGCTACCCGTCGCCTCAGCGTGGCGCCTTCGGTGGAAACGTCAGTGGTGGAAACTAGATAGGCTAAGTAAGAGTAGCGAACCAGGCGTTGGGATGGAAAGAACGCCCGGAACCCAGTCCAAAAAAAGTCCGCCACGCCGTTCCACATATGACCGTCTACCGTTGGGAGCCCTCAGACAGGACAGGGGTGAAGAGCCCCATGTCCAGGCCTGGTGGTTGTATAAAAGCCTTTCTAACCTCCAACGGGATAATGGCACCTACGGCGCCGACGCCCTACTGGACTTCGCTGAAGGAGTCGTCTGCCTAATACTGCAGACGACACTGCAGCTTATCTTGCACCATTCTCACTGCATAGCCGCCAACCAATTCTTAACTTCCTCACACCGTCACCAAAGAAGCACACACACACACACACACACACTCCACGACACCCTTCATCGTAATCTTGAATACGGGCCCATGAGCACATTGTTAGTACTTCTTGTGGGGTTTTTAAATTTTTGTTTCGGAAGATGTTTTACGAACCAGTTGTTTCTTGTGTGTTTGTTTTTAATCAACTCCGTTAAAATGCGCTCACCATGAACCTCCCTCGTGTTGGTGTTTCCTATCAATGTTAATGAAGCTAATAACAATGAATAATACCATTGGCGTGTATCGGTTTGACTCTACTGACACCGAGACAGTCTTGTCTCGTAGTCCCTGGGGATAAAATGTTTTCTCTTCACTTCGTGTACAGTCGCTTTTTATTTCTTTCTTTCTTTCTTTTTATATTTTCTCTCATTTCCCCATCAAGCAGACAAACTCCATTCCTGGGTCCGAGCTGCTATAAAGAGTGTTGGCTTTAATTAGAGTTGGCAAGTGTGTTAATATAGTCTATTTGTCTCGGCCCCCTTCCCCTCCCCCCGAGCGGATGGGAGAAGTGGTCGATTTCCTAGCCCCCCCCCCCCTTTTCCACCTTTTTTTTTTTACTCTTTCTCGGGAATGGTTTTTTTTTTTACTTTTGTTCGTTGTTGTTGTTTTTTTTTTGTCTGACGTCACCAAACATACTGTAAAATGTTCAGATATTGTAAAGCTTTCAGGTACTGTAAAATGTTCAGATATTGTAAAGCTTTCAGGTATTTTAAAGTGGCCAGATATTGTAAAGCGTTCAGATAGTGTCAAGTGTTTTAATGCTGTCAAGTGTCGTGATGGGTGTCTCTCGGCGGCCTGATAAATACACATGAGCAGTATCCACTTATTCCTCAAAAGAGTGTCGGAGTTGATAAAATGTTGTCTTTTCACGTCATGATTTGAGACCCAGTGATTCTGTGGCATTTAGGTCTCCAGATATCATATATTTCTCTTTTCAACTTCTTGTGTGACTAAAGAGGCCAATCTTGATACACAGCTGTGGTTACAGGTTGGTCATTTGTAATCACCAGGCGCAGTTGCACATTCACCCTTCTTTCAATGGACCTCATTCACCGATCGTAAACAAACAACATTTAGTCACGTGATCTTATTGATAAAACAATGGAAACAAAAACTGTCACGTGACAGCCATCATGAATTAAACATGAGATCGTAAATTATATAGAAGAGATAAAGCACCACGTGGATAAATGTTGTTTGTTTACGATTGGTGGATGAGGTCCATTAGTGTTGTATCTGCAATCCAGGACCCTTTCTTAACTCTTTCTCTCCGTAATTATTTACCACATTCTGGTGGAATCAACGCTGGTATCGTCAATTAGGAGAGAAAGAGTTAATGCTTGTTCTCCACGTGGATCTATCCAGTTAGTGAATTATTTGTTTATTAACAAACATGTTTTTGCATTATGACCTTGTCCCATAGTACACTTTTGTTCAATGTCTGTGCTACGTTGAAAGTTGTAGACCTAATTAGAAACTATGTCACATAAACTTAACATGAAAGGCTAATTGTCAAAGTGTTTTACTGATTAAGATCCAGCTGTTGGCATCTCTTGGCATAGTTCTTCTTAGTCTTCTTTCTGTGTGTGTATCTGCATTCTGTGTGTATCAGCATACTGCGTGTATCTGCATTCTGTGTGTATCTGCTTTCTGTGTGTATCTACATTCTGTATGTATCTGCTTTCTGTTTGTATCTGCATTCTGTGTGTATCTGCTTTCTGTTTGTATCTACATTCTGTGTGTATCTTCTTTCTGTTTGTATCTACATTCTGTGTGTATCTGCATTCTGTGTGTGTATCTGCTTTATGTTTGTATCTACATATTGTGTGTATCTGCATTCAGTGTGTATGTGCATTCTGTGTAATGCACAAATTGTAAGACAAATTTCCATACGGACAATAAAGATTATTATTATTATTATTATTATTCTGTGTGTATTGATTCTATCCAGTGTAGTTCTTAATCATTGGAAGCAAAGAATAGCCTTACGTGAAAATGGGAGATAAGTGACCTATTCGTCTATGATGAATGATAGTAGCCTCCCCTTTCTTTCCCCGTACTTCCATCACAGTGGATGTATAGTTGTGTCATGGGTTTAGTAAGTACATTGTATGTATTGATAAGCGTTAATATCATGAAGTTGTACTTTTGGTCTTTCTCGCATCTGCACAGTATCGACATGGTATCGATACCTTGTGCGTATTGAGTAGCAGACAAGGCATCGCTCTTGTGTTTCTTGACCCCGTAATACTCGATTTCGTTGAAGCCCTCGGTAAAGCGCTCGTAAACTCACGTGAGAGATTGTGGTGCGCGCGTGAGACTAGGAATGGGGGGGGGGGGGAGAGATACTTGACAAGATTTGAACGCTGCAACACTGGCCGTGTGTTGATTAGAGAGCAGTGTAACACGTCTTTATCTACATAACATATGTGTGTCTGCATGTGTACTGGCTGTCCCCCGTGTCGTGTGCACCACTAGACAAACACGCTCTCTACTTTTGCCTCTTTGAAGCATCTGTCTCTTGAAGTATTGCATGATAGGCTTTTTTTGTGACGAAACTCTTCAGCTTTTGGTTACACGAAAGTGTTATGTTATGTGTAGCTTCAGTTTATGTCGTATTGTTGGATTCAGGGTGTCTCTTTGATTCCAGGACTAATTAGTGCGTTGACCTGTGGGTTCTGCTAGAACCATATTGGATACAAACTGTTGACGACTTCATTCCTGCTGACCTACTTCATAGGATGAGCTAACTCGAGCGACTTTGTTGAGTTACATTGTTACATAGCTGAGTTACTTTGTTTATACAGTTGAGTTACTTTGTTACGTAGTTGATTACTTTGTTACATAGTTACATAGTTGAGTTACTTTGTTACACAGTTGAGTTACTTTGTTACACAGTTGAGTTACTTTGTTACACAGTTGAAGCGGGTGTTTATTATAATTGTGACAATTTCCTTCACTGGATGGAGTATAGTGCTGTAACTAGATTTAAGTGACAATGTCCACTTTTAGAAGAAGCTCTACAAGGCTTCAATAGTTGGTTGATTCCCATACAGTGAGTAATGTTAAGTTGATTGTACTGTTAATTGAATTATAACAATTTGACAAAATCTTTCGCTGTTTAATTTAAGGGTAACATTTTTATCATTCATAGGACAACGTAATTTTTGTATCTACCACTCCAGTGGGCAGTAGTGGGCATCGGAAAATAATTGCATATTTACATTACAAATAGAAAATGCAAAGTGAAAAGTTTGTGGTTTGGAAATGTGTGTTTTTTGTTTCTTTGTTTTTGTGCTTGTGGACATTGGCTATTTTTTTTTTATCCATGTCATTTTTTTTAAACCAATGAAATTTTTATGGCATTTCTTTTTCTAGGTTAAACAATTTTCTGTTGACAAGGGAGTTGTTTTGTTTTTAGACTTAATATGAGAAACTAAAATGAATAATTTCATATCCCCATGTTCTTGAATCGTATGTCCAGCAACTGTATGACCAGTTCTTGTATCCCCGTATCATATTTCTAGCGACTGTATGACCAATGACCACTTCTTATATCCCTGTATCGTGTGTCCAGCGACTGTATGACCACTTCTCGTATCCCCGTATCGTGTGTCCAGCGACTGACCAGCTCTAGTATCCTGGTATCGTATATCCAGCGACTGTATGACCAGTTCTCGTATCCTTGTATCCTATGTCCAGCGACTGACCAGTTCTCGTATCGTATGTCCAACGACTGTATCATAATCAAAATAGAAGTTTCTATGCGCTGTCCCTTAATGTCTGCTATTAGATCTATTAGATACAAAACTTTTGTGATGAATTAAGACTTTGGTTTTTCTGGGTTTTGCTTAAACTCCACTTTGAACTAGTTTTAAACATTGACTTTTCACACTCATGACATTGTCCGGGGGGGAGGGGTGGGGGAACTCAGGCGGAGCTAATATTGTCATGGCTATAAATAGCAACACTTAACGACTGGCTAAATCGATTAGGTTTTAAATGTCATCACGCACTGTGTGTCTATGTGCTTGTGTGTGTGTGTGTGTTTGAGGCCAAATGAACTCCCAGACCGTATCTAATCACTATGATAAGTTGCCAGTCTATCAACACACACACACCTCACACACCAGCACACACTTCACACAACTGAGACAGCCAAGCTAGATTGACTTGTCCGAGTGATACAATTACATTATTGTTGCCTCTTTCTTTCACTGTTGAACTTGGTCGAGGGACAAAGCACTTACCTCTCAAACCAGTAGATCAAGCGTTTAACTCTTTCTCTCCTTAATTATTTTCCACGTTCCGGTGGAATTATTTATTTTTCTCATTTGTGTTCCACTACCCTGTTATGATAAAACTTCAAAAACTTTTTTGTTTGTTATCAGGAAATGTTTTATACGGTAAATAATTCTAGAAGAATGCATTCTCTATTGATATAACAAAAGTTAAAGTTTATAAAACTAAACATTTATTAATTGAATGGGGTCAAATCAACGTTGGTATCGTCAGTTAGGAGTGATAGAGTTAAAGTTGTTGGCGTCTTTTCTGGATTTCTCACTATGCTGAAACTCGGACTTTGATGGCTGCCCTTTGAAGAAAAAAAAAATACACACCGTTCCATTCAATGAGGGCAGTGACGTCTGCCCGGTCGTAATACAAAAGGGAACAGCGGTGAGTGTCCTTTGCTGATCTGGAGTGAAGCGTAGATTTTTGTTTTGAGCCAGGTCAACTGACCACTAGTCCAGAGCACATACCAAACGACAAGGCAGCCATCAATAGTTCGCAATATGATTTCATGAAATAGTAAAAAAAAAAAAAAAATTGTTATCCTTTGGGAGGGGTGGGTGAGAAATTGTTTACCAAATAAATTATTGTACTTTATAGGGAAAAAACATCAACAATTTTTCTTATTGACCTCATACCTTATCGCTCCAAAACGACCGCGTATCGGTTACCACCACGAATCTGACATGTATTATAATCATTATTGCTTTGCTTAGGGCTATATCTCACGCATATACCCAGTGCCCCCTCTGGTTTATCTCTTTTTGTGGACATAGGGTGGGGGTATCTGGGAGAAGATGTCCGTGCTGGGCGCTCAACAAAACACAAACTCACCCCCGAGCCAAGTTTCACTTAATTAATAGCTGCTTTGTTTCGGCCTTCGATAGCCAAACAATTTATACCACTCAGCCACACGGGGCTAAAATAGAGCAATATAAGCCGTAGATCTTAGTGCTGCCCCCTTGTTCTTTGTGTACTTTGTGTGTATTCTTCCACCACTCAATATTTTCTTGAGAAGGACTTTATCGCTAGAGAAGTGTGGTGCTATTTTAGTATCACATACAGTTCATATCTTTTATTGGTATATCCTGGGCCGGATTTAAGGAAGGGCAGGCTGAGCCACTTCACTGCCCTCGGGAATCCACAAGAAAGGGGCCTCCTAAAAACAGATAAAATGTATCCGATTTTCAACGGGTCAGAAACTTGTGGGGTCTGGGTTTGTTTTTTTGTTTTGTTTTTTATTGTTTTTTTTTTTTTTTTTCATTTTCACGGCTTGTCGTTAAGAAGTGTACGCTTGTAGCAGGCACGGAATAAATAAATACAGCCCGGGATTTACGACAGTGCGTCTACCAAAGGCCTTACCCTCCACAAAATAAAAAAAAATATACACTTTTTTAATCTGAATCTCATTTTCGTTTTGAAAAACAATATTTAATATGCATATTTTAGTTTAAAAAGTGTATATATTTGAGTTTGTGGCGGCCCCTGCAGGACTTTTGAGGAGCCCCCTACATTCTTTTTTCGAAATCTTTAATAAAGTTGCACTTATGAATAAAAATGGGTAAATCCGGCCCTGAGTGTGTCTGCTTTTCAAGCTACTGAATCGTTCAACAAAAGTCCTAGACTTGAACTTTCCACAGCTGTTTGAGTCTGATTTATTTTTTTTTTCCCTTTAAATCCGATGCCGGGTTTAAGTAGAAAGAGAACGCGTGACCGAGATTTGCGTCCATCTTTTTTTTCTCTCACACACACACACTGAGGCTGACACGCACACACACGCGCACACGTCCAGGATGCGCTGGTCATTAAAGACATTTTCTGGAACTCTTTTCAAAGTTACGTCATTTTCAACTTGGGTGGAGAGAGAAAGAGGGAGAACACAGAAAACGCTGAGGAATCGATGCTTTTAAAGATATTGAAAGTAATCGATTAGCAAGCATGGGAAATGTGAAATGATTTTACGTCCAGCAATCATCAAACTTGTGAGGAGACTTGGGGGGGGGGGGGGAGGGGGATACATACTATATTTATAATAGAAAGGGGGGGGGGCTGTTTGTGTGCTAATATGTTTGTAATTAAAGTAAAAGTTAAAAACGACCTTGTGATCTACGGGGCAGACGATGCTTGTATTCGATGCTTTTAAAGATATTGAAAGTAATCGATTAGCAAGCATGGGAAATGTGAAATGATTTTACGTCCAGCAATCATCAAACTTGTGAGGAGACTTGGGGGGGGGGGGGGGAGGGGGATACATACTATATTTATAATAGAAAGGGGGGGGGGGCTGTTTGTGTGCTAATATGTTTGTAATTAAAGTAAAAGTTAAAAACGACCTTGTGATCTACGGGGCAGACGATGCTTGTATTCGATGCTTTTAAAGATATTGAAAGTAATCGATTAGCAAGCATGGGAAATGTGAAATGATTTTACGTCCAGCAATCATCAAACTTGTGAGGAGACTTGGGGGGGGGGGGGGAGGGGGATACATACTATATTTATAATAGAAAGGGGGGGGGGCTGTTTGTGTGCTAATATGTTTGTAATTAAAGTAAAAGTTAAAAACGACCTTGTGATCTACGGGGCAGACGATGCTTGTATTCGATGCTTTTAAAGATATTGAAAGTAATCGATTAGCAAGCATGGGAAATGTGAAATGATTTTACGTCCAGCAATCATCAAACTTGTGAGGAGACTTGGGGGGGGGGGGGGAGGGGGATACATACTATATTTATAATAGAAAGGGGGGGGGGCTGTTTGTGTGCTAATATGTTTGTAATTAAAGTAAAAGTTAAAAACGACCTTGTGATCTACGGGGCAGACGATGCTTGTATTCGATGCTTTTAAAGATATTGAAAGTAATCGATTAGCAAGCATGGGAAATGTGAAATGATTTTACGTCCAGCAATCATCAAACTTGTGAGGAGACTTGGGGGGGGGGGGGAGGGGGATACATACTATATTTATAATAGAAAGGGGGGGGGGGCTGTTTGTGTGCTAATATGTTTGTAATTAAAGTAAAAGTTAAAAACGACCTTGTGATCTACGGGGCAGACGATGCTTGTATTCGATGCTTTTAAAGATATTGAAAGTAATCGATTAGCAAGTATGGGAAATGTGAAATGATTTTACGTCCAGCAATCATCAAACTTGTAAGGAGACTGGGTTGGGGGGGGGGGAGGTTTTTTGGGACTGGGAATACATACTATATTTATAATAAAAAAGGGGGACTGTTTGTGTGCTAATATGTTTGTACGTAAAAGTTTAAAACACCTTGTGATCTATGGGGCAGATGATGTATGTATGTATGTACATATGTTCATAAAAGTTCCCTTTTCAGACCTTGCAGGTGATATAAAGTTCATCGAGTTTCTGTGGCCTACGGTTAAGGATGGTGTCATGTGGCCAGCACAACGACCAACCGTCATTTACTTTTTCCTCAAGTAATGTCAGGTATCCATTAGAGCTGGGTGGACTCAGAGGCGCCCAAAGATTCCAAAATTAAAAATCCAAGTCTTGACCAGAATTCGAACCCGGAACCCCCGGTTCGAAAGCCAATCGCTTTACCGCTCGGCCACCGGCTGTTTATGTTACGTCATTATTTGTTGTGATAAGTGCTTGAAAGGATGTGACGTAATAAAAGTGCTAGTTTTCAATGTCTACTTATATCAACAGGACGTCTCTCTTAATTAATTATTTTGCCTAATTGTCTACAATAATGCATTTCTCATTACTCTGTAGTAACAGAACAGTTTGCTCTATAAATTTACTAAAGATGTGTTGGTGGTGGTGGTAGTGGTGGTTTTAAAAACAAAAGGGGGGGGGGAAGAAGCAATGGATTCAGATCTTTGACAACATTGAGAAACTGGAACAGACACAAAATAGAGCAGTGAGATTCATAACAAACGAATATTCACACTTGACTAGAGTAACACCTTTAGTTAAATCACAAAATTTAGAAAGCCTTCAGGACAGAAGACTCAAAAGTAAAGTAGCAAATTTTACATAAAATACTGAACCATAATCTTTAAATACAAAAAAAAAAAAATTAATAAAATACTCAGAAAGACACAAAGATAAAGGCACATTCCTCGTCCCATATGCTAGGACAAATTTGTACCAATGCTCCTTCTTCCCTAGTGCTATTAGAGCATGGAATGGGTTGCCTGAGCTAGCCAGGAAAACCAGTGACTTGGCAGAATTTAAGTCATTGGTTAATATCCATGACTGAATGCATGACGCGTAGGACGTAATCATCTTCTTTTTTTGAACTAACGTCTGTATTATATAAGATAAGAAGATAGAGAGTGGATTGATAAACACGAACAAAAAAATATTTTGACAAAGACTCGAACTTGTGTTTTCGTTCCACTGTCCTGGCGTTAACCACTCCAGAAGTGCAGCCTGTTTATCTTTTGTTTTTGTTGGTTATCCTTATGTGTCCAGGCTCGCGTGACATCTCCCTACGCCTGTCTAATTACTTAGATAAGGATGTCAGTGAATAGATTGCCAGTATCAGTGTGTGTGTGTGGCCGCGTCTCTGTTTAGTTCCATGGCTTCTATTTGTCTGATGCTGTGTACATGTTCTTTTATCTTTTGATGACGTGTGTGTGTGTCACGTGATATCGCTAGTTGTCTTAGAAGGTGTGACCTTGCGCCTAGAGAGTGTTAGCGACACTTCGAGACAAAGTCGGCATTAGGGGTGGTGGCAGGTGGGGGAAACCACCCCAGGCCCCCGTGATGAAAGAAATCCTAACTAATGTCACCGACAGCCATTCGTGGGCCTGGTGCGGCACTTGCCCAGGGCCCCTCGCACTGTTAAGCCCGACTCTGCCTAGAATCAGGAATACTGATTTCTTGTTGAGATCTTTTTGTTGAACTAGAATTTTTTTTCTTGTTAGTTCTGTTCGTTGGACATTAGAAGTGTTTACGATGGGATCGTATGGTCAAGACAGTGTTGTAAATAATAACAACACGTATGGAAGATTCTAATGTCGTCTAAGTTTGAACGAACTACTGTAAACATCTTCTTGCCGCGCAATGTTCTAGAAATACACCAGTGACAAACCAAACAAGTTTATTTTCTTGACCTTGACGCGTACATTACGCGACAAGTAGAATCAAAGTATCATAATAGATTGGTGCCGAACCTTGAAACATGATGTAACATTTAAATTTTTGTCAAGAAAGTATTGTTTCTTTTAATGATGTTCTGATTCAGTAGCGTAGCTAGGAATTAGTTGGCCCGGGGGCTTGACCTTATTAGGGGCCCTTGCTTTTTGACATTCGACATCATGATATGAGATAATGGTGTAATATTAAATGCAAAAACAAATTTCGGACACTCATTTGCCCTCAACCAGGGAGATTTTCAAATTTGGACTCCACTTCTCCTACCCTAGCTACGAAACTGGTCTGATCGTTTCTAAAAGGAATGGGAAAAAAAGGCGCAGACGACGTAAGGGTGAATAAAAATCTATCCCTGGCAGACACCCACTTCGTCTACGTCACATGTAGCTAATGATGTAGGTCATTTTAAGTACCGGATTTGTGTAAACGTTCTTTACTATTGGGACTCGAAGACAATGTGTTTATGTTAGCGTATTTTGCTCTTGCGTACAGTGTGTTACCCTCTCAGCAACGAACGAAGGCAACGCCTCTGAACTCTAAAGGTCAAAGTTAACCTTTCACCTCTCATTTCTTGTAATAGATTTGACATTCCAGATCAGACATGATCCTAGTCTTTAAGCAAGCACCCTCCCTCCCTCCCTCCCTCCCTCTCACACCCCACCCCTACCTCCCCAATAATCAAATGGTCAGACGATGACACGAGATAATGATAAAAACTCGTCAAGTGGAGGGGGGAAAAGGTGGCGGGCAGCATATTGATTCTGAACACCGATGGACAAAACTAAGAGTGTGTATCGTTCTAGAAAAATCTGAAGAGGTGGTGTAGGGTACATAGATAAGGGGAGCTCATAGATGGGGATGGGGGGGGGACTATGGTCCTGGTCACAATTTCTACTATTCGTGTCACGACCATACTTGAGCTGGAAGGCTGGACTTTTCAATATTTGACGTATCTTTTCTTGTAGTTGTGAAGAGGGAGAGAACTCTCTTGTCTTGGAATCACGTCTGAAACATGTCTTGGAGGTTTGAAGTCTGGCTGAGGCTGGCATAGAACATCAAAAGTTACATAGGCGTATATGTTGGGTTTAACTCCAAGTTACATGGGCGTAAATGTTGGCTTAACTCAAAGCTACATGGGAGTATATGTTGTGTTAACTCAAAGCTACATGGGCGTAAATGTAGGGTTTACTCAAAGCTACATGGGCTTAAATACTGTATTGTGTCTATATTATAATGTAGGTTTCCACGTTACATAGTCGTATATGTTGAGTTAACTCCAAGTTACATCGGCGTATATGTAGGGTTACCTCCAAGTTACATGTAGCATTATAGACCAATATGTGTGTGTGTGTTTGGACAGGTATTGTTGGTTGGTCGTGTGGTATTTTCTTTGAACTAGTATTGCGATGGTCCCGAGTTCAAAATCTTACTTCTTTGAGTTCAAAATCTTACTTCTTTGAGTTCAAAATCTTACTGCTTTGAGTTTAAAATCTTACTACTTCGAGTTTAAAATCTTACTGCTTTGAGTTTAAAATCTTACTGCTTTGAGTTTAAAATCTTACTACTTCGAGTTTAAAATCTTACTGCTTTGAGTTTAAAATCTTACTGCTTTGAGTTTAAAATCTTACTACTTCGAGTTTAAAATCTTACTGCTTTGAGTTTAAAATCTTACTGCTTTGAGTTTAAAATCTTACTGCTTTGAGTTCAAAATCTTACTGCTTTGAGTTAAAAAACTTACTGCTTTGAGTTCAAAAACTTACTGCTTTGAGTTCAAAATCTTACTGCTTTGAGTTCAAAATCTTACTACTTCGAGTTTAAAATCTTACTGCTTGTAGTTTAAAATCTTACTACTTCGAGTTTAAAATCTTACTGCTTTGAGTTTAAAATCTTACTACTTCGAGTTTAAAATCTTACTGCTTTGAGTTCAAAATCTTACTACTTCGAGTTTAAAATCTTACTGCTTTGAGTTTAAAATCTTACTACTTCGAGTTTAAAATCTTACTGCTTTGAGTTCAAAAACTTACTGCTTTGAGTTCAAAATCTTACTACTTCGAGTTTAAAATCTTACTGCTTTGAGTTTAAAATCTTACTACTTCGAGTTTAAAATCTTACTGCTTTGAGTTTAAAATCTTACTACTTCGAGTTTAAAATCTTACTGCTTTGAGTTCAAAATCTTACTACTTCGAGTTTAAAATCTTACTGCTTTGAGTTTAAAATCTTACTACTTCGAGTTTAAAATCTTACTGCTTTGAGTTCAAAATCTTACTGCTTTGAGTTTAAAATCTTACTGCTTTGAGTTCAAAATCTTACTGCTTTGAGTTCAAAATCTTACTGCTTTGAGTTTAAAATCTTACTGCTTTGAGTTCAAAATCTTATTGCTTTGAGTTCAAAAACTTACTGCTTTGAGTTCAAAATCTTACTACTTCGAGTTTAAAATCTTACTGCTTGTAGTTTAAAATCTTACTACTTCGAGTTTAAAATCTTACTGCTTTGAGTTTAAAATCTTACTACTTCGAGTTTAAAATCTTACTGCTTTGAGTTTAAAATCTTACTGCTTTGAGTTTAAAATCTTACTACTTCGAGTTTAAAATCTTACTGCTTTGAGTTTAAAATCTTACTACTTCGAGTTTAAAATCTTACTGCTTTGAGTTCAAAATCTTACTACTTCGAGTTTAAAATCTTACTGCTTTGAGTTTAAAATCTTACTACTTCGAGTTTAAAATCTTACTGCTTTGAGTTTAAAATCTTACTGCTTTGAGTTTAAAATCTTACTGCTTTGAGTTCAAAATCTTACTGCTTTGAGTTAAAAAACTTACTGCTTTGAGTTCAAAAACTTACTGCTTTGAGTTCAAAATCTTACTGCTTTGAGTTCAAAATCTTACTACTTCGAGTTTAAAATCTTACTGCTTGTAGTTTAAAATCTTACTACTTCGAGTTTAAAATCTTACTGCTTTGAGTTTAAAATCTTACTACTTCGAGTTTAAAATCTTACTGCTTTGAGTTCAAAATCTTACTACTTCGAGTTTAAAATCTTACTGCTTTGAGTTTAAAATCTTACTACTTCGAGTTTAAAATCTTACTGCTTTGAGTTCAAAAACTTACTGCTTTGAGTTCAAAATCTTACTACTTCGAGTTTAAAATCTTACTGCTTTGAGTTTAAAATCTTACTACTTCGAGTTTAAAATCTTACTGCTTTGAGTTTAAAATCTTACTACTTCGAGTTTAAAATCTTACTGCTTTGAGTTCAAAATCTTACTACTTCGAGTTTAAAATCTTACTGCTTTGAGTTTAAAATCTTACTACTTCGAGTTTAAAATCTTACTGCTTTGAGTTCAAAATCTTACTGCTTTGAGTTTAAAATCTTACTGCTTTGAGTTCAAAATCTTACTGCTTTGAGTTCAAAATCTTACTGCTTTGAGTTTAAAATCTTACTGCTTTGAGTTCAAAATCTTATTGCTTTGAGTTCAAAAACTTACTGCTTTGAGTTCAAAATCTTACTACTTCGAGTTTAAAATCTTACTGCTTGTAGTTTAAAATCTTACTACTTCGAGTTTAAAATCTTACTGCTTTGAGTTTAAAATCTTACTACTTCGAGTTTAAAATCTTACTGCTTTGAGTTTAAAATCTTACTACTTCGAGTTTAAAATCTTACTGCTTTGAGTTTAAAATCTTACTACTTCGAGTTTAAAATCTTACTGCTTTGAGTTCAAAATCTTACTACTTCGAGTTTAAAATCTTACTGCTTTGAGTTTAAAATCTTACTACTTCGAGTTTAAAATCTTACTGCTTTGAGTTTAAAATCTTACTGCTTTGAGTTTAAAATCTTACTGCTTTGAGTTCAAAATCTTACTGCTTTGAGTTAAAAAACTTACTGCTTTGAGTTCAAAAACTTACTGCTTTAAAGGAGTTCAAAATCTTATTGCTTTGAGTTCAAAAACTTACTGCTTTGAGTTCAAAATCTTACTACTTCGAGTTTAAAATCTTACTGCTTGTAGTTTAAAATCTTACTACTTCGAGTTTAAAATCTTACTGCTTTGAGTTTAAAATCTTACTGCTTTGAGTTCAAAATCTTACTACTTCGAGTTTAAAATCTTACTGCTTTGAGTTTAAAATCTTACTGCTTTGAGTTTAAAATCTTACTACTTCGAGTTTAAAATCTTACTGCTTTGAGTTCAAAATCTTACTGCTTTGAGTTTAAAATCTTACTGCTTTGAGTTCAAAATCTTACTGCTTTGAGTTCAAAATCTTACTGCTTTGAGTTTAAAATCTTACTGCTTTGAGTTCAAAATCTTACTGCTTTGAGTTCAAAATCTTACTGCTTTGAGTTCAAAATCTTACTACTTCGAGTTTAAAATCTTACTGCTTTGAGTTCAAAATCTTACTACTTCGAGTTTAAAATCTTACTGCTTTGAGTTTAAAATCTTACTACTTCGAGTTTAAAATCTTACTGCTTTGAGTTTAAAATCTTACTACTTCGAGTTTAAAATCTTACTGCTTTGAGTTCAAAATCTTACTACTTCGAGTTTAAAATCTTACTGCTTTGAGTTTAAAATCTTACTACTTCGAGTTTAAAATCTTACTGCTTTGAGTTCAAAATCTTACTGCTTTGAGTTCAAAATCTTACTGCTTTGAGTTTAAAATCTTACTGCTTTGAGTTCAAAATCTTACTGCTTTGAGTTAAAAAACTTACTGCTTTGAGTTCAAAAACTTACTGCTTTGAGTTCAAAATCTTACTACTTCGAGTTTAAAATCCTACTGCTTCGGCGCTGTTGTAATCTTCATCCCTGAAAGAACATCAGAAATATGTAAAACAAAACTAGTAGATATAGGGATTTATTCATATTCTAATCTATGTTTAAGTCATGGTTGGGGGGACAAATCAGCTGATTGGCCAATTGCCTTGAAATGTACAGCGTACATTTTGACACACAGACACACACATATGTATATAGGCCTATATGTATATTTATATTGTTTGATTTATGTTTAAGTTTATTTATGTCTTAGTTTGTTGTTTTTTTTTTACCTTTTAAATGAATATAACATTTTTCTAACCTTTAGGCCCTCCTCCAGTCACATGACGTCGTGGCCCATGAAGTGTATAGTGAAGACACCGCCCACCACGCTTCTCCAGGCTCCTCCCACCATTCCTCAGTCCCCGCCCACAACTACGTCAATGGCAGCATGAGTGGACAAGGAAACGGCGACGTGGACGGCGCCGGACACAGGAACGACAACGCGGAGGGCGTGATGCGTGTCCGGCTTGTCCAGTTTCAGAAGAATACCGACGAGCCTATGGTAAGAAAAGTCTTTGTAACGGCCACGCGAGGTCACGTGTGCCTCCTTGGACATCTTTTAATTTACGATTGTGTCTAACTGTAATCCCTTCAACGCACACAACCGAGACCAATCGTTATATATAAGGCCTGAACACTGACTTTCGACGTCGCCAACTGTGGGCAGTTTAGACCAATAGCTTGTTGCCACGTCACAGGTGGTGAGGTTGGACTTCTGACGTAGCAGAAAACTACCACAGTTGGCGACGTCACAAGTCAGTGTTTAGGCCTATATCGATTGGCCTCGATACAACCCAAGCATTATTAAATAATATTAGTGCATTGTCATTGGATTCTAGTTACTCTGAAACTTTTTTTTTTTTTTTTACAATATTAAACTATTTTCTCATTGCTCTGGACAAATCCACAATTGGTAACATTACCCAGTTAAAGCCTATCCATTGGTGCTTTCCCATGCTGCCAACTTTTTCCCCTTTTCATCCCTAGTCTTTCCTAATATTCCCTTCTTCTTTCCGTTCTTTCTCCTTGCTAAAAAGTCCTGCATTAGCAGTTCACGCGCTATGGGGTAATCATTCAAATAGAAAATTCACGATGTGGTATTGTGTCTATATTATAAGTTAGGTTTTGTGAGTTGTGTTCGGTTTTGTGTGTTGTGTTCGGTTTTTGTGAGTTGTGTTCGGTTTCGTGAACATTACCTGTTCGGTTTCTTCAGCAAAGAAATGTGTACACTGCCCAGGTGACTTGATACTCTGTCCCAAAATATTGACACTCTTTGCTAAACTGATACACAGCTTGGGTGTATTGAAGCACTGGCCAGATGAATTGATGCACCACACAGACGAATTGATGCACCGCCCAGATGAATTGATGCACTGCCCAGATGAATAGATGCACTGCACAGATGTATCGAAGCACTGCTCGGATGTTTGTAAAATGTTTTACATCTTTCTGGATGTTTCATTAAATTTGAAGATAATTTACTTCCTGGTCCAAATCTCCCGCAGGTCGACGGGGGGTGGGAGCAGGCAGAGTTTGAACCCGAGACCATTGATAAGTCCGAACGACAGCACAACGCGCAAACCGCACTACCAGGCAGCAATCCTGAGTGTTGGTACACTTCCCAAATGTATTGATGTACTGCCCAGATGTATTAAAGTACTGCCTGTTTGTAGCCTATTGATGCACTTCCCAGATACAATGATACAATCTCTATAAATAAATAAATACACCGCTTACTCTACTGATATTCTACAAATAGAAATGGAAACATTATCCATATGTAGGCTATATAATGCTACAATGCCTTTATGATACATTGCCTATATAATGATACTATGCCTTTATGATACGTTGCCCAGATTTATTGACGTATTGCTACGATACATTTTCAGTCCATCTACTTCACATCCGGCTTATATCAAAATGGGGTCACATTTTTATACTGTATATCACTACACAACAGTAGCCTATATTGTTGGTTTCTTAAAAAGTTGAGTCTATAATAAAATGGAAATAATCGTCTGCTAAAACTGGGCAAAAAAAAACACAGTGCGTTGTCTATTAACGCGTATTTCTTCTTCTATTTGCGCTCCCTCCTGGCCATATATCTGGCAAATTCAGACTATGACTTCCGCTCCGTTATGCCACAGTGGTACAGCCGTCCTGTTATTGAACTCACCAGTTGTTGTCTAACGTCGGCTAGATGCCAGAGACATTCCACAGATAAATAAAACTCTTTTTATTTGACAACAGCGACGTCTAATGTCTATCGAAAAAAAAAAAGACATTCTCTATTGGGTTTTCCTGACATGGTTTATTTCAAGAGCCTCCCTATTGCGTTACGATATTTGTCCAGCTTTGTTCTCTTGCAAACAAGAGAGGGGGGGATACAAGGCAGGACAATAGAAATACAAAGCAAAGATCAACATTTATTATCATTTAGAACAGTGTTTCCCAAACTGTGTTCCGCGAGGCCTTGATAGTTGTTCCACGAACTACTAGAGTAATTAACTTGCAGTCCATCACGAGAATTATTTTCTCTAAAAAAATAAGCAAAGTGTTCCTCTAAATGCTCAGAATGTGCGAAGTGTTCCGTTAATGAAAATGTTTGGGAACCACTGAGTTACAATATCGTAGTGCGAGTTACTGCTTTGACTTCTTTATATCCATTACTTTATTTTGGTCCTGGTAACATATAATGCAGGGTGGGCAAACTACATCCCGCGTCCGGTCTTAGATGGATTGGAGGTCACCCGTCACGTTCAATATTTACAAAGCTTTAATCAACTCACTCTGTCTGTCTGGTCAAAAGTTTGTACACGTTATTTCTCTCACGCTCATTCTCAGATCAAGTTGAAACTTTGCACAATTATTCATTGGTATAGATAATACACGAATCAATAAAAATAATTACCAATTTATCAATTAATTTCTGGTAAATAATTTTTTTTATTTAATTTATTATATTTCGCTTTAATCAGTCCCTTAGTCTCTTGGACCATTGGAGCATCCCACATAATCTGTCAAACATCTCTCTCCATTCTTGCCTTTTTCCAGAATTAGTGTTTTCCATAGACTGACTCCTCCCTTTTTTTTTTTAAGGTATTCATAATCGCTTCGTCTATCATCCTCTCCTTTTCCCTGGTACTGTTTCCTGCAGGAAAGTCTTTTCGAGCCCTGATTATAAGTGTTGGGATGGATTTACTAGAAATTTTGACAGTGGTCAGAAAGTCAACAAAGGGTCCTATAGCCATTGTGATCCTATTTCGGATACTCATTTGAGAACCTCTGCATAAATATTTCACGTTATTGTTTACAGTAAATATTTTTATGGATGTTGTTTAATGTGTGTGTGTGTGTTTATCTTCAGGGCATTACATTAAAAGTCAACGAAGAGGGTCAGTGTTTTGTGGCCAGGATTATGCATGGCGGAATGATACACCGGCAAGGTGAGTAGGCCTACTTGCAGAGAGAAAGAATGGGCGGAAATGTGTGCGGAGAACTATTTGTGACTAAGTGTACAGATTACTTAATGATTAAGTGTATTAGCCTACTAAGGATTAAGTGTATGAACCAACATAGTGATTAATTTTATGAACCTAGATAGTGATTAATTATGTGAACCTATAGTGATTAAGTATATGAACCTACTGGTGATTAAGTGTAGGCTATGAACCTACATAGTTATTAAAGTTTATGAACCTACAAAATGATCAAGTGTATGAACCTTCACAGTGATTAAGTGTATAAACCTACTAGGGATTAAGTGTTACATTCTTCATAGTAATTAAGTGTATGAACCTACATACTGATTAAGTGCATAGACCTACTAGTGATTAGCCTAATTGTATAGACCTAGTGATTAAGGGTATAAATATACTAGTGATTAAGTGTATGAGCCTACTAGTAAGTTGTTGATGAGGTTGTCATCTAGTTGTAGTTTCAAGCAGCTAGTCCAACTAAATCTTGTATGCATCTGGCTTAATGGGCACACAACTCTTGCATAAAGCTTGAAAACGTCTAAACTTGTAGTGACAATTATTTCAATGTATTGGATGTAGACACACCTATGGAACAACACGTGGAACTATTTAAAAATAGATTTATTTCCAAAACTGAAATCGACACTCGCCCTTCTGTCTCTCGTCTCCAACTTGAACTGTCCTTGACCCAGGCCGTTCACCCCTTTTTACAACAAAGCGTATGTCCTCTCTCCCTGTCTGTCTGGTCAAAAGTCTGTAAACGTTATTTCTCCCACACCCAATCTCGGATCAAGCTGAAATTTTGCACAATTTTTCTTTTCTCTGACAACACAAGAATAAGTCAATACAAAAAAAAAACAATTAGTAGGTAAAATGTTGGCAATTAATTATTTTGTTTGGTATCTCGATAAAGGGAGAGAAATTGTGCTTGGCTAAAGTAGTGGTATAAGCTGAATTAGTCCTCTCTAAGTCGCCGCTCTAAATTGAAATAAACAATATCTACCTATACAATTATCCCTAGTCACAAGTACCTCACTAGCTGAGTGGTTAGCACGTCGGCCCGAGAAGGCGTGAGCCACGAGTTCGAATTCAGGTCGTTCCCCCATTTTCTTTTTAATGCTTTTCAAAACCAACTAACGTAAAATCCACCCAGATATCCTTCCCCCCCCCCCTCCCATTTTCCCCACTGGTCCAGATAAGTGATAGTATCATAGCGTAATGAGAACGCTAAAAGCATAAACTAGCGCTAAACAAAAACAGTTGGTAAAAAAAATAATATAAATCTCACAGATTTATTTCTGTTGGTCTAGATCTATTACACATGTAATTACCTGACTCATCCAAACTAATGGATACAGTTACACTTCGTATAAGCTTTGTTTTTGTTTTGTTTTTTTAAAGTATTGTTTATGTTTCTCTTGTTTATAAACTCGTTTGCATCTCACAGTTACGTCACTCACCCAGATCCACTCCAAGGAAAGGGCCTGCACTCCATAACACGAGTATTAGTTGGTCTCTATAATCGATTGGGAAAATGTCAGAAAGTCTCGCGCTCTGTGTTTTGTTCCTATATATTAGTAGTCGGTGAAAGTACTTTAATTTTATTTTTTTTTTCAAATAGTCTTCAAACTAAAAGTACAATAGTAACTCAGTTGCCAAGACAGATCAAAGTGAAAGTACAAAATACGAATCAGACTAATGCCAGTCCTCTTTTTATTTACTTTAAACGAAGTTTAAAAGTCTCATAAAACAAAATATTTCTTCTTATGCTCAGGTCTATAATATTACCAAGATCAAAAGATTAAAACCTTACATTCTAAGTGAAAAAAATAAATAGGATTAACTTTCAAATTTATTATTTTATTTTTTGCAAGGCCTTTTTTTTTTTCAGTTTAAAGTTTCTGAATGCTACCAAGTTGTTGTTTTTTCTCCTATTATCTAGAAGGAGGATTTTTTTTTTGAAAAGTACAGCACAAAGGTAAATCACGTGCGCAATTCCAGACGGAAAAAACACAAAGTTTCCTAAAGAGTTCATCTTTTAAATTGGGTTTAAGTTGTCTGAATGTCCGACACTCCGTTCCAGCGAGTTCCCATGAAAAATAAAAACAAGCAAAATAAAAAAAATAAAAAAATCCTTCATAAGAAAAGCTTTAAGAGAAAGAACTTCATCCTTAACAATTATACCTCTCAATGATGTAGAAGTTATTTCCCTTTTTTCGATATTAGACAAATTAATTAATTTTTAATAGTTAATTGACTAATCTGTTATTTTGTCAATGGATTTATGTTTATTAGGTACAAATAAATAATTGCTTAACTCTTTCTCTCCGTAATTATTTACCACATTCTGTTGGAATCAACGTTGGTATCGTCAGTTAGGAGAGAAAGAGTTAACTGGTCAAAATTTCAGTTAGACCCGAGATTGGTTTGTGGGAGGGGATAACAAGAGCGAGTTGATGTAAGCTTTGTAAAAACATAGAAACGTTAAAAATGTACGGACTGAAACGCGAAATTCGTACTTTGATACCAACATTCCAAAGCTTTGACAATAACACGCTTTATCTGGGAACATTTATCGTTTGGTGTTATCTCCTTAGTAATATGAGAATGCTCTCTTCCTATGTTGTTGTTGTTTGTTTTGTTGTTTTTTTTTTCCCATGAAAATAAAAGTAGAGTGTGAAAATGGGTTTACCCGTTCAGCCGAACTGTAGCAACTATAAAGTACTGTGAAAACGGATTTACCCGATTTGTTAAGAAGTGTTGTTCTCTAGCAGAGATACATTCTAGGTACTTTTTGTCTTTTTTTAAGGGCCCTCCGGTGCTGGGAGGGACATTAAACATACACTACGGTGTCCGCCAAGATCATGTATGCCAAGTTTTATCAATATTGATCAAACGGTTTTGACTTTTATTCGGGACATACATACATACATACTTACATACATGTACACATAGGGCCTACATATGCACATACATACATACACACATACATACACACACACATACATACATACACACATACATACATACGCATATATATATATATATATATATATATATATATATATATATATATATATGTATATATATATATGAGAGAGAGAGAGTTCAGTTTATTTTGCTTGTTGTGTGCTCAGAGAGAGAGAAAGACGGGATGATTTCTTTACACGTTTACCTTCACCTGCCCAGACTATCAACTTGTTTTTTTTTTCGTCTTGGATTGAGGCAGCCGCGTCTCTGTTTTCTTCATTTCCTATACAGAGCCTCAGAGCATTGCACGTGCCTAGTTGGCACGTGATCTCTCCTCTTTTGCTAATTAGCATTTTCTGGTTGGAGATTACCTGTGACGTCTCCTTGACCTTGAGTTCTCTGAAGTAACTATCCTATTTGAGAATAAGAGTGATTGCTGTCGTTGGTGTTTATTTTTAAATCGAAGATCTGTTCTGTTTTTAAATCCTTGAACTGCCTGTGCTTATACAATTTACTATTGTCATCTGTATGGTTTCTTCAATTATTAACTCCATCGAAAACGAGTTATTTAATTTGAAATTTTTATACTAGAGTTTATTCAAATTTCACCCGCTCTGTTTACAAACGTGGTTTTCATTCTATAGTGCTAAAAAAAAAGTTGGAAGTTAGCAATACATTTTTCAAAAAAAAATGTTTAGTTCATTAAACACTAAATTATTTTGTTATATGTGAGCCACTGTGTTGTTCAGAGTTCTGATGGTACACAGGGCCGGTCTTAGGCCACTGCAACCTATGCGGCCGCAGTGAGCCCCGCACTTTCATAGGCCCCGAGCAAATTCTAGGTGTAAATTATAAAATTTAACCATTTTAACCTATTGTTAAAGGGTTCCTGAAATTGTAAAATATACAAAAATCTCCTGAAACTATTAAAATCTTCTGAAAACTGATGCAAATCTCCATAAAAACAGACAAAACAACGCCAATCCTACTCGCGATTAAAAAAAAAACGGCCTCTTCAGCTTTCATTCAATAAAAAATGTAATAATAAGGCGAATTTTAACCAAAACAAGAAGTTCAAATACTTAATTTACTTTAATAGTCACTGGCATTTATCCCGACATCTTAAAAAAAAAAGCGATATTTTGCTATTCGATAGTAAATCTAAAAGGCAGAATGGTTATCGGCTATTTATAGAAAATCTACTATCTACTGTAGATGGCTCGTAAAGTTAATTTGACAGTGATTTTGTACTTAGTAAAGTATAAATAAAATGTAAAGACAAATTTATTTTCTAATACAAAATCTTAATTTTCACTTATTATCCTTATCACAACCCAGAATAGGCCCCGCGCAATCCGTTTCGCATAGGGCCCCGCAACCTGTAGGACCGGCCCTGATGTTACGTTATCAAGTGCAGACTTTGCAGTCAACTTGTCGCCACTAAGTGAGCTAATCCCTCTATTTCTGACTAGTATTGGAGCCTTTGGCTCTCTTGTTCCAACGTGCTGATTGGCTCTTCGCAAAAGTCTGTCCACCTTCTAAGCACATCGATGTTGATGGTTATTCCTTTCTCAAAGGTGAACGATGTAATTGTTTCATTGCTCCAACCAAGTTCATCAAAGAACGTTTGTATTTTTTAGAGATCCCATGGACGTGCACGATAGTATTGGATGTTTAAGGATATTGTTTAAGAGACGATAAAAATGTTAACAAAACGACGAAAGTGTCAGGAGGGGGAGAATTTGAAAATCCCCGCGGGCCCACACCTGAGGGGGCCCCCAAATGGGCGTTTTTTACATAAAAAATTTAATATTACGCAAATGCAAGGCTCGCAAAGAGGTCATGTCCCCCGGACCCCCAAACGATGGAAAATTCCTAGCTACGCCCCTGGTTAGGAATGCCTTAATTGTTGTTTAACTATTTTTTTTTGTCTTTAACCGGAATATATCGCAATTTGGTTCTGAATAGATGTTTTTGCTGTACATCTGACTTTATATAATTAGTGAGCGCGCAGTGGACGGCTGCCTTACCGCGTTTCTTGTTAGCGCATTGGACTGTAGTATCATGGTCCCCAGTTCGAACCATCCTCTGACGTCATATTGGAGTTAGGGCAATGATGTAATTGTCTCTCTGAAGGGAAAGTAGGGCAATGATGTAATAGTCTTTCAGAAGTAAATGTAGGGCAATGATGTAATAGTCTTTCTGAAGGGAAAGTAGGGCAATGATGTAATAGTCTTTCTGAAGGGAAAGTAGGGCAATGATGTAATAGTCTTTCAGAAGGGGAAATAGGGCAATGATGTAATAGTCTTTCAGAACGGAAAGTAGGGCAATGATGTAATAGTCTTTCAGAAGGGAAAGTAGGGCAATGATGTAATAGTCTTTCAGAAGGGAAAGTAGGCCAATGATGTAATAGTCTTTCTGAAGGGAAAGTAGGGCAATGATGTAATAGTCTTTCAGAAGGGAAAGTAGGGCAATGATGTAATAGTCTTTCTGAAGGGAAAGTAGGGCAATGATGTAATAGTCTTTCTGAAGGGAAAGTAGGGCAATGATGTAATAGTCTATCTGAAGGGAAAGTAGCTAGGGCAATGATGTAATAGTCTTTCTGAAGGGAAAGTAGGGCAATGATGTAATATTTTTTCTGAAGGGAAAGTAGGGCAATGATGTAATAGTCTATCTGAAGGGAAAGTAGGGCAATGATGTAATAGTCTTTCAGAAGGGAAAGTAGGGCAATGATGTAATAGTCTTTCAGAAGGGAAAGTAGGGCAATGATGTAATAGTCTTTCAGAAGGGAAAGTAGGGCAATGATGTAATAGTCTTTCAGAAGTAAATGTAGGGCAATGATGTAATAGTCTTTCTGAAGGGAAAGTAGGGCAATGATGTAATAGTCTTTCTGAAGGGAAAGTAGGGCAATGATGTAATAGTCTTTCAGAAGGGAAAATAGGGCAATGATGTAATAGTCTTTCAGAACGGAAAGTAGGGCAATGATGTAATAGTCTTTCAGAACGGAAAGTAGGGCAATGATGTAATAGTCTTTCAGAAGGGAAAGTAGTGCAATGATGTAATAGTCTTTCAGAAGGGAAAGTAGGCCAATGATGTTATAGTCTTTCTGAAGGGAAAGTAGGGCAATGATGTAATAGTCTTTCAGAAGGGAAAGTAGGGCAATGATGTAATAGTCTTTCAGAAGGGAAAGTAGGCCAATGATGTAATAGTCTTTCAGAAGGGAAAGTAGGGCAATGATGTAATAGTCTTTCTGAAGGGAAAGTAGGGCAATGATGTAATAGTCTTTCAGAAGGGAAAGTAGGGCAATGATGTAATAGTCTATCTGAAGGGAAAGTCTGAAACAAGACAAAGACTTGCCAACTTAAAGCTTCTCTCTTGATGATTGAAGATTAGGAAATGTTTTAATCTTTTAATGAGTACTGGGCTAACTGGTTGACAGAAACTCTACACATGAACAGACCAATTTTGTTTAAACTCTTTGGTTGTATTTACCATCACATTCTCTCTCTCCTTTAGTATTAGATTCCTTTTTAGCGGCCCCCGAAAGGGGAAAAGACGCTATTAGTTTTGTGCGAAATGTCTGTCCGTCTGTCCCGTTTAGATCTTGTAAACTAGAAGAGATATTGAAAATCCGACTTCACAATATTTTAGACCATTCAAAGTTCTGATGCAACGGCTACTTTTTTTTTTTACTTAAAGCGAAAATTCTAATTTTTAAAAATCAATTATGCAAGAAGTTTTTTATAAGAAAAAGCTAATTAGTATGCATTATATGTTACACCTAATTTAAGACGAATAGTAATCTTATAAACATCATTTTCGTGAAAAAATTTTTATATAGCGGAAATTTTTTTTTTTTTTTTTGACAATTCGAAAATGAGATTGAGCCTTCTCAAAGAAATTAACTTATTTAGTTCGAACCGAGGGTCCCGGGTTCGAATCCTGGTGAAGACTGGGATTTTCAACTTCTGAGTCTACCCAGCTCTAATGGGTACCTGACATTAGTTGGGAAAAAGCAAAGGCGGTTGGTCGTTGTGCTGGCTACATGACACCCTCGTTAACCGTAGGCCACAACGACAGATGAACTTTACATCATCTGCCATATAGACCACAAACTAGTTAGGCCAGGTTCACATCTAACTTTACATTCACTTTCACGTATCCTTTGATCTGCGGGCCGATTGGGGCACTACACAAGATCTGTTAACCTTCTTTCTCCATTCTTATCTCTCATTTGTCTTTGATATAATTTCATTCGGATGTTCTTTCTGAAAATATTGAAGCCTACCTGGGTGGACCACTGGTCGTGCGGTTTGCGCGCTGGACTGTCGTTTGGATTTATCGACGATCGAAGGTTCAAACCCTGCCTGCTCCCATCCCCCGTCGTCCTGCGGGAGGTTTGGACTAGGAAGTAAACTATCTTCAACTCTGAAGGATTATCCGAATTATGTAAAACATTTTACTTCGGGGGCCGATTTTGAGTTTGTGTTTCCACAGAAACTGTCTTTTGTAACCTTGTTTGTTTTATTCTCAACTTTAAAAAAAAAAACTGTTTTGTCCTTTGGCTTTCTTGTGATTCTTAATTTCAACTGTCCCTGAACTCATCACTCTGGGGGTGACCGCACACACTTCATCACCTCCCCTCCCACTGGGAAGACGTGTGGCCTCTAATTTGGCCACCAGTCTCACCCTCTCACCTTTTTCTTCTGGCAATTCACAATGAATTCTTACTGCCCCCCCCCTTTTCCTCGTGCTTGTTTCTTACCCCCCCTCCAAGCTTCTGTATATGTTGAAACTCGTCCAGCTAATGTCATTGACAAAGGCAGATAATCAAATCAGACACACTGACGAACAGACATCTGGGAAAGCACAGTTCAACTTGGCATTCTGGGTAACATAACGCAAGTTTGTGGGTTGTATTAAGGTAATCCAATGACAGAAATATGAAAAAGAAAAATTTTGGATATGGATTGTTGAAGGCGCTGATTTAATACATAGTCCTTAGCTATAGCGGACCCGCGGCGTAGCATACGCCGCTATTTAGTGACGGTTCGTAGAGAATAATATATACAGAGAAGATTGCTTGTTCTCTCCCCCCCCCCCTTTTCTTTGTTTTTCTGAGCCGCGCTCTCTGTCGCCGCGAAAGTTACGCGGGGTAACTCTATTCCGACTTTCAGAAATAAAAGAGTTATCTTTCCATGACTTTTTCATTGAGAGTTAGAGAGTCGGCGTGCGTTGCGTGATGTCCCACATGGTTGGGCGAAGTAAAGAAATAGAGAGAGAGAGGTAATGTCCATCTATTTAGTCCACCGTCTCACTCCCCTGGAATTTTATAGTTTTCAGCTTCCCACTGGTCTTGTTCAACCCTACGACTATTTACAAAATTTTTACAAAGCGTATATGAACTCACGCTGACTGTCTGTCTGTCCAAACGTTTGTACACGTTATTCCTCCGACACCCAATCTCGGATGAAGCTGAAATTTTGCACAATTATTTCTTTTACCTGACAACATAACAATCACATCTTAAAATTAATCAATTAATCAACTTTTGTTAATCAATTATTTTGTTTGGTATCTCGAACAAGGAAAGAAATTGTACTTGACTGAAGTGGTTGTATAAGCTGAATTAGTCTCTTTATAGATTGTCGTCTGAAGTTAACACAGACATGAAATGAACCAATAGATATATATACAATCTTCGATGCTCATAGACCCTATGCATGTAGAGCTGTTACCGCGTTTGTTTGAGAAGCCTGAGAAGGCTTCATCCCACAAGTTCGAGGTCAGTTCGTGCCCTTTTAAAAAAAAAATACATTAAAAAAGCGATCATCCAGATACCTCACCCATTTCCAACTAGTCACACAGATTTATTATTGTTGGTCTAGGTCTATACAAATTTAATGGCATGACTAATCCAAACTAATTGATACTATGAGACCTGATGCGTAAGTTAAGTGACTGTTACTTTTGTAACATGGTAATGAAAGAATAAGTCTGTGATTTGATTAGCTGCTGTTAAATCCGTACACCTATATCTGAGTTGTATTGTATTATTGTTATATCTTTGTTTGATTTACTGTAAGACTCCTAAATCTTTTGCACTTGTTCAAATTAGTTTATTGCTTTTATTATCGAACATGACTGGGTTCGAATCTGGGTGAACACTGGGAATTTGAATTTTGGATTTTTAAGGCGTCCCAACTCTAAGGGTACCTGGCTTTAGTTGGGTAAAATAAATCCGGTTGGTCATTGTGCTGGCTACTTGTCACCCTGATCGTTAACCGTTGGCCAAAGAAACATGATCTGCTCTATAGATCGTTAAGTCTGAAAAAAAAACATTTTACTCAATAATGATGGAAATAAAGGAGCTTTGTGGGGTGTTTTTTTTTTTTTGTTTTGTGCTGGTAACATCGATTCCTGCTAACCTTTAATTACAAGAATCATTTATTAATTGTGTTACATTTTTATATTTACAATATGAGAACAAAGAAAATTTGATATAAAATCAATAATTGATCCAGTCTGTAACCGATGAAAGAATCAGTATCACATCCGGTGTAAGAGAAGTGCAACTTCTGTCATGTAACATCCCACGTTTACTCTTATCATCATTCATTAAGGTCTTAAATTGTCCTGGAATTCCCTATGTCTGTCTGTCTGAGAATAGGTGAATGACGAATCCTCGTGATAGAACTATCTGCCCCTGGATCAGGTGAGTCCAATGACGTCAGTAGTCGCTACAAGGTTGTCAACTTTTTGACGTGCCAGCAACAGATAAAATGTTGATTGAGATCAACTATCAGCAAATCTGTTCTCTCTCTCTCTCTCGTTATCAGCTCGGGCAGTGAATGATAAGCCTTGAAACGAGGCCAATCTGGTATCAAATGATAGAAACGCCAATGTCAGCAGCAGCAACAAAATTATTACCGTTAAACAAAATTGTTTGTATGGTGTTTATATATAAATACAGAAAAAAAAAGTAAAGTTCCCCTTTCAGACCTTGCAATCTACGGGGCAGATGATGTTAAGGCCATCTGTTTCTCTGGCCCAGGGTTAACGAGGATGTCATGTGGCCAGCATAACGACCAACCACTTTTACGTTTTTTTTCCCAACTAGTTTAAGGCACCCATTAGAGCTTGTTGGACTCAGGGGCGTCCTGAAAATCTCGAAGTTCAAAGCCCCACTTTTCACCGGGATTTGACCTCGAGACCTCTCTACTCGGAAGTGAAGCGCTTTACCCCTCAGCCACCTTTGCATATATATATATATATATATATATATATATATATATATATATATATATATATATATATATATATATATATATATATATATATATATATTTAATTATGTAAACTGTCGTGAGTGATGCACATGTTTTCCTTACGTTCCTTCATAAGTGAAGATTATGTTAGAACAGAGGAGGGATAGCGCCATGAAGGGTTCGAACCTGTCTGAGGTTCATACCAGGCAGACATCCGTTTCTAATTTCTTTTTATCTTCTTCATAAACCGTGAACCCTGAATGTCTGTAATATTGTTGCTATGAAAAATAATATTGTAATCAGTAGTACAGTAATTAAGTTTGTCAGTATTTGAGTGTGTCAGTGTCTAAGCCGAAATGTGGCAGTGTCTAGGCCTAAGTGTGTCTGTCTAGGCCTGAGTGTGTCGGTATTTGAATGTGTCAGTAACTAGGCCTAAATGTGTCAGTGTTAGAGAGTGTCAGTGTTTGAGAGTATCAGTGTTTGAGAGTATCAGTGTTTGAGAGTGTCAGTGTTTGAGAGTATCAGTGTTTGAGAGTATCAGTGTTTGACAGTATCAGTGTTTGAGAGTATCAGTGTTAGAGTGTTTCCTCTCATCTTGTCCGGTCCAAGTGTCCGCACGTGTCAGTTAGTAATCGATCGCCAGGTTGTGAATTCTTTCCGGTTCTGATTTTTGGGTTTCATATCGGTCTCCTTATCTCGCGCTCTTTTGTGTCGTCTGCTATCACCAGCCCCGCCCCTCCCCCGTCTTGTCATCGCACATCTCTCAAAGTAACTTCTGCCTTGTCATCGTTAACAGCACAGTGGAGACGGAAAAATTAATTTCCGTTATAGCTGGTAGAGCTATGATTGGGGAAAGGGAGGGCGCACTATTCGACCAAGATATGTCTATACTCGAGATAGGGCGGGCGTACTATTCGACCAAGATATGTCTATAGTTGAGATAGGGAGGGCGTACTATTCGACCAAGATATGTCTATACTCGAGATAGGGCGGGCGTACTATTCGACCAAGATATGTCTATAGTTGAGATAGGGAGGGCGTACTATTCGACCAAGATATGTCTATACTCGAGATAGGGCGGGCGTACTATTCGACCAAGATATGTCTATAGTTGAGATAGGGAGGGCGTACTATTCGACCAAGATATGTCTATACTCGAGATAGGGAGGGCGTACTATTCGACCAAGATATGTCTATACTCGAGATAGGGCGGGCAGGAGGGCGCACTTTTCGACCGAGATGTGTCTATACACATGGGAAACGTGGTCGAAAGGCTAAGTACGCTTGAACTTGGCGTGGCTTGGCTACCTATGAAGGGGGCTGAGGTTCGACACCCGACTAGAGCAGAGTTGTGTTTACTTAGCGCCTAAAGGCAGCACGGAAAACCTTCTCGCAGATACACCTCTTCCCACTGGTCCACAAATGAGTTTGGACCAAAGCGCTCTGAACATGCTATAAGCATGAAAGTAGCGCTATATAAAAGCAATAATTTATTTATACTCGAGATTTGGATGGCAGGGGGGCGCACTATTCGACCAAGATATGTCTATACTCGAGATATGAATTGCAGGGGAGGGGTCGTCTATTTGCCATGCACATTTATGGGTGGTCAGGGATACCTTGTTTAGGCCCAACAACCCTAGATCAGGAGTGGTCAAGGATACGTTCTTTAGGTCCAGTGAATCTAGATCAAGGGTGGTCAACATTTGACTTACATGCGCCAATGTTTTTCACTTCTCATTCAGACGCGCCACTTAAAATTGTACAAGTCTTAGTCCTTTCTCGGAATAAAGGATGTTGGTGTATAAAGCATTAATATCTCAGAAGAGGACAATCTAACACATTTTATTGGAGAAAAAGAGAGAGAAAAATATATAATTTTTTGTTTCATTTATTGTTGAAATTAATTTTTTTAAATATTCCATGTTGAACACTAAATGAAGATGGCGGGCGGTCATACTGTCAGGAAATAAGGTTTAGCACGACAGGAAAAGGATGGCCAGAAATCATTAGAGCCCTCCTCTCCTTCTCTCTCTCTCTCTCTCTCACTCTCTCTCTCTCTCTTTCCCTCTTTCTCTCCCTCTAAATACCCAGTTGTACAACTCTTGATTACCAATGTGAAGAGATGACTCTTCCAACCACAATTGTGTTCTTGTCTACATATGATAGTTGTGTCTTTCCACAAGAAGCAGTGTTGGTGAATCATTTCACCAAGCCGCTACTCCTATCTTTTTACCCCCCAACGTACTGACCTCTGACCTTACGTTTCAGGTACACTGCATGTGGGCGATGAGATTAAAGAGATCAATGGGAAGAGTGTCCAGCACCAAGGTGTCGACGTCCTCCAGTCCATGTTGGTAAGGTCAAACAGTTCTTTGTCTTTTAGTTAGTCACTAGCAACAATCAAAGCTTTCCTAGGGAGATATTCACAATTACGGGTTACTTCTAATGCAGGGGTTCTCAACCTGTGGGTCGCGACCCCCTTGGGGGTCGATTGACGATTTGCCAAGGGTCGCTAAAGACCATCGAAAAAGTTTATTGTTTTTGTCTATTCCTCTATTGCTGTGTGTTTGCGGGGGGGGGGGATTGTAAAAAGGGGTTGCCGAGATTAAAAGGATGAGAACCGCTGTTCTAATGTATTTGGTTTGGACTGGCGTAATTTCTGTTGTTTCAGACACAAATGAAGTCCTTGGTTTGGAGACCGAAAAAAATAATTCCTTGCCCCTTTTTATTCTGTTTTCACACTTTTTAAAACGATTTCTTTTTAAGCTAACATTTATTTTTAATAAAAATTTACTCCTCTGCCTGTAACTGCAAACATTATCTTGGTAACAGTTGGCCAGATTGGGAAGTCATGTCTCTGGATGGACTGGCATTAGATTCCTAAAAGTGATGTCATTAAGTCCTCTTCTCGTTGGACACGGCTCGTCTACAATTACTACTACTGACAGCCCATGCTTCAGTGACTTAAAAGATCAAAGCTTACATGTATGGTCAAACTTTAGTGCACTTTTGACCCAGAAGCAATGCTGGATTTACCTATATGCAACATATCAGCTATTGTTTTGAAGACAGAGCAAAAGGAATAACTGTTGATTGTGTTGATAGCTTAGGTTCTAAAAGTATATATGAATATATACATATATATGACTCCCTCTGTCTCGGAAGACAATGGATGCGCCCAGGTGAGTCACTCGCTTTGGTTTCGTCTTGAGATGGAGCAGAATCTGGAGTGACGGATCAAGCCAATTCTGGAGCGGCAGAGTTTTTACAGTTCCTGCATGGCCATGTATATGCATCTGACAGGGCAGCTTACTTTTTTTTCTTTCTCTTGACTTAAGCAGCTTCGTTCCTTTTGCACTAAGAGTTAGTTATGTGTGGTTTCCATAAAGGTCTGTTTCTTCCAAGTACCGTGAAAAAAACAAACAACCTAGGTAGGCTATGGGTGTTCTGAGATTGTTGGTGTAAATGTTACCTTGTAAAATGTACACAATTGAAATTTTATTTATCATTTGGTGTGATTTCCAATTCATTTTAACTTTCTGATTTATTGAGTTTGAAGAGATGGAACTTCAGTCAACTGAATATTGTGTCACTTCAAAGAGGAATTAAACGGATCTGAATGTGTACAAAATTTACGAATGTCATCTCTCAAATAAATGTCGGAAATATTAAAGCATGGTTAACAAAATAAGACAATATATATATATACATATAAAACAATATTACATATAAAAAAAATTAAAATCTGTATAGATTCTTTAATTCAATAGCCTACTGTATTCAGTGCCCAGTGCTGATCGGCTATTTGGGCATTCGGGTAAATGCCCAATGCATTTGTACCCCAATACTAGGATTGCTGCCTGGTCATGCGGTATGCGCGCTGGACAGTCATTCAGACTTCTCGATGGACCCGGGTTCATACCAAGCTCCCTACCATCCCCTTTCGTCCTGCGGGATGTTCCGACTAGGAAGTAAATTATCTTCAACTTGGAAGGAACATCCAAAACATGTCAAACATTTTACAAACAATGGGCCACTTTGAAAGACAGCAAGCCTCGTCAACGTGATTTGTTAACTCTTTCTCTCCGTAATCATTTCTCACATTCTGGTGGAATCAACGTTGGTATCGTCAGTTAGGGGAGAAAGAGTTATTGAGAGACCTTGAATGTTTTAATGTATACAGTAGAATTGCTACGTCTGATCTGATCCAATCTCTTTTGTTGAGATTTAGGGGGGGGGGGGGGAGATGTGGCACATGATTTCAGGGCTGCCTTAGCACACTCAGTGAACACAACTCAGCTCTCGTCCAGTTTCAATTTTGAAAAAAATTCCTGGCCTTAATCAAGATTCGAACTAAAACCCTTGTGTTAAGTAGCCAAGCGTTTTAAGTCACAGCCACTCATCCCACAGGTAATTTTATGGATTGACTTTTCTATGAACTGATTCGCTGTACTGGGGAAGTGGGGCATGTGTAATCAATCACAGATTGAGCAACCTTTGATATTGGCCGAGTATGAAAATAGTGTCTACACATTTCTTTAGCTCAGCTCTGCCATGGGATAGCTTGAATAAGTCATAATCTAAACTGAAACAAATGTATTGACTTTGTTTTGTAGAGAGATTTGAAAGGCTCAGTAGTCCTCAAAGTACTTCCATCAACAGCTCATTCCAAATCTGAGACTTTGCCACAGAAAGAGGTAATTCTTGACCTGTATAAGGTCATTAACATTCACACCATACTAACCTTTTTTGAATATTTTCTGAGGTCAAGGTCAAATTGTTTATTTTTTTATTATTATTATTATTTTAATAAAGATATTGAAAAAACAAATTTCTACTGTTTTTTTATCTCCCCTCGATATTTGTTGATTAGAATGATTCAGCATAAAATTTGGCCTTGACCTCTTGACAGATTGGCTGCTGACTCAGTCTTCTAACACTTGGCACAAAGGCACAGACTTCTGCTTTGCATTTCTCTCTTCATTGTTTGGTCAAAGAATCTTGACAATCCATCACTAGAAGAAACAAAATACTTGTCTCCTATATTTTATGCTAATCAAATTTTTTTTAAAGTCTCAGAATCTTTCTGAATTAAACATTCAATCAAATTTTTATTTTTTTTAAACAAAACCAATGAGACCAAAATGAAATGTAATATTTCCTGCATTTCTTCTGGTGATGGAAGGCTTGACCAGACAATGGCATATATGTGAACACTAATTGAGTTTGAAGCTAATTGTCTCTGCTTCTCCTCTCTCGTCTGCTTGGACTATAGAAGGAGGCCAGGGGGAGCATTCTCCTCAAGATCATTCCCAGCCTTAGGGTCTACGTTCCCCAATGTGAGGTAACTCTGAAAGATGGTAAACTGAAATATGGAGTAACTTCCCTTGTTCTCATTTTTTTTTGTTTTCTTCCCAGCATGCTGGTTTTGTTGTACAAGTCTATTATCTTAGTGATAATGTCAACAACAAAAAAGTTATTATATTGTAATGCATGCTTTTGTCAGTTAAAGTTTTATGAAGATATTACTAGTCATCCTACAAATTTGATTTAACATCTTTAATACAGTAAAGCTTCAAAATCTCAATTTAAAAGTTAGACAGCAATAAGCTATTAGTTGGCTTATTGTCTTTAACAAGTCATTTATAGGTAGAAGCAATAAATTTTAAAACTTACATTGAAACAGGCCCACTGGAATATAATCCAGGGCTTCAACAGAACAGTGGCCCTTTCACGCCTTTTTTTGTTTCATGGTTCTTGTATAGGCCTATATATTTTAAGGTTTTTAGCATTTGATTGGAAAGCAGATGAGCCCACCCATAGGCTACCCATCTGACAGGACCCAAATATTTATGCCTGATTAAAGTTAATTTAAAGAATAAAAACTTGTATTCTTTTTCTTTACAAACCGTTTTGTTATTTCACTATTTAAAAAAAAAAAAAAGTAATTATATTAATAAAAAAATATATATAATGAGCTACTTATATTAAAAGAAATGACTATAGCTTGCTTCTTCAAAATTTAATAAGCATAAAGAAAAAAGTATCTCATTGAAACACTTTTACCAGAAGTTTAAAAAAAAAAAAAATTGAATATTTAAGGGCAGAGATTAGAAAGGAGATATTTTAATACGAGTTTTTATTGTTTTATGACGTAGACCACAAAAGCCAATCATGGGCGTAGCCAGGGGGGGGGGGTTTTGGGGTTCAAACCCCCCCCGAAATGAAATCCCCCCCCCCCCGGGGGGGGGAGTCGGAATTTAGTGACTGATGATTTTTTGCTTTGATTTTGTTTATTTTAGGTGAGATTTTAATACTAAACCATCACTTGCCCCAGCACAACGCAAGGGGTTTTGAATTTAAAACCCCTTACCAGGGGGTTTTGAGTTTAAAACCCCCTACCAGGGGGGTTCGAGTTTAAAAACCCCTACCAGGGGGGTTCGAGTTTAAAACCCCCTACCAGGGGTTTTGAGTTTTAAACCCCCTATCAGGGGTTTTGAGTTTTAAACCCCCTACCTGGGGTTTTTGCAGTTAACTCCCCCTCTTCTATAAAACAAAACAAAAAAAATGCAAACGAAAATCCCCTAATTCCAAGAGCACAGTTATGGAAGATTTTGATTTAAAAACCCCGTCTAAAATTTACGATAAACCCCCTCTTTAATTTAAAAAAAAAGCTAATTACGCACTCAAAATGTTTTGAGCGTAGCTAAATGGGTTTTGACTCAGTTTTGAGTTTAAACCCCACTTCAGCGGGGTTTGAAGGTAAAAAATACCTCTTTAATAATAAAAACAAAGCAAATTATACACTAAAAATGTTATGAGTGTAGTCTAAGGGGTTTTGAGTTTAAACTCCCCTCCAGCGGAGTTTGAAGCTAAAAAGTACCTCTTCAATATAAATAAGGGAAAATTACTCACTCTAAAATCTATGAGCATAGTCAAAGGGGTTTTGAGTTTAAACCCCCCGCCAGGGGGGTTTGAGGATAAAAAATACATCTTCTGTGTAAGAAAAAAAGCATATTACGCACTCAAAATGCTATGAGCGTTGCTGAAAGGAGTTTTGAGTTTAAACCCCCACTCAGAGGGGTTTGGTGCTAAAAATACATCTTCAATATAAAAAAAGCAAATACACACTAAAATTATTTGAGCGTAGCCAAGCCAATCGGGGGTTTTGAGTTTAAACCCTTCTTCTACAGATGGCTTTTTTTAAAGTTTAAAACCCCTCCAGATGGGTTTAAGTCTAAGATTCCCCTACAGAGCATTTTGAGGTTGAAAACCCCAAACAGAAGATTTTGACGATAAAACTTCTCTTTTCGATATAGAATCTAAAGCAAACTACAGTCACTTGATTCCAAGAGCGTATTCAAGAGAGGTTACACATTTTTACCAGTGGCAGGGCTCCATTAATAAACTGCAGTGAATAGTCATCTACCGAAATCGAAAAACACTAAATGTAGCTCAACAAAGATGGCTAAGGCAGATTTTAGGAGTCAGTTATAGAAATCCTATGCCGAACTGGGAGTCGACCCCTAAGTAAGATTGTGAGAGAACGACGCATGAGGTTTGCGGGACATGTTCTCCGACAAAATGAATTACGCATAAGAAGAGTTGCAATTATATCCTAGTACAACTTGACGCCACTAATTCATGGAGGTCCTCATGGTAGGTGGGAAGAGGCTTCAGACATTACCAGTGACAGATTTTTATGGAAACTGCTTGACGTCAAATGCTCCGAACGGCGTGGGAGGGTCTAAGTCAGTAAGAATAGCACATTAGGTTTTTGAAATAAAACTTTTTAATAGCAGGAAAATGCACTGTAGATACCTCAGTATATGTATTTTGTTGGCTTTCAATACCAGAAATAGTGCCTGGCGGCGGGGCTTCGCCCCGCGCTGGGGAGCTCCTAGCGCTTGCCCAGATCCCCTTGCTAGTAATGGCGGGGAGTCTACAATTTTATGGAAACAGCTTGATGGCAAATGCGCCGAACGACGAGGGAGGGTCTAAGTCAGTAAGAATAGCACATTAGGTTTTTGAAATAGAACTTTTTAATAGCAGGAAAATGGACTGTAGATACCTCAGAATATGTATTTTGTTGGTTTTCAATATCAGAAATAGTGCTTGGCGGCGGGGCTTCGCCCCGCGCTAGGGGAGCTCCTAGCGCTCTTCCAGACCCCTTTGCTGGTAATGTCGGGGAATCTACAATTTTTCCACTAACTCATGGAAGAACCTATTCTAGGGCACAATAAACGTCTTCCGAAAGAATAAAGGGTCAGAATGTAATAAAGAAAATTCTCCCCCCCAAAACCCCCCCGAAAAAAAATCCTGGCTACGCCCATGAAGCCAATATTTTCTTGACTGATTGACTTTAGCTATGTTGTTTGTTTGTTTGTTTTTTTGTTTCTTAAGTTTTGTTTCTAGTTTGGTTGAAATAAAAAAACATCAACAAAGGATTGCCATGAATTACCAAAAAAGAGAAGCTTCAGCAGTTTGTATTTATGTGGTGCATGAAAACTTTGAAAAGAAAAATCTCATTTCTTTTAGAGTATCCACAGCTAATTATGAATTTATGCTAATGAAGTATTGATTAGTGGAAGTTGTGTGTACAAACCTGTTTATGTGGTATGGGTTTGGGGGTTGTTGTCAACATAGTCCAAGGTTCAAACTCTGCCCAACATCCCCAGCTGTTCTCCAGTATGTTTTTGCTAGGTTGTAATAGTCTTTTTTTTTAAACTTCTAAAATCAGCAGTTCTCAGCTGCAACTGTGGTTCAAGGTCACTTCTGCTGGGTTAGACCACATTGAATTATAGTCTAGAACATTGACAAGCAAAAGATTATTCCATTATATTCTTTGGCTTTCTTCCATTAAATTAAACTGATTTCTTGTACATTAAGTATGAATTGTTTTAAGTGTTAGTGCTTAGAGTCTACTCATATGTCATTGAGTGATTGTTGTACCTTTTTGTGGTAAATTTTTATGAACATTTTATCTGCATGGCTCATTCATTGTAAACAATCATATGAATATAGAATCGGATTGTTACATCTTTTTTAAATTTAACTTTGTTTACATGAGATTGTTGATCCTACCTGCTTAAATTTATTGCCCTCATTAATCAACTTTCTGGCTGCTGAGTCAAGAAATGTAATTATCCTAAATTTATAATGAGGTCCAAAAAAATAAAAGTGTGTATTCTTATAAAATGTAAAAAAAAAATATATTTTTAAATTCTTTTTCCAACCCTCTTAAAATGACATGATAGAATACATATATAAGAATTTTAAGTTTTTTGTTGAAATTTTTTAGGCGTTACAATAAATTGTGGGACTAAATGGCTACTGACATGTTGTCAATGACCCACATAAGGGTTGGACATGACTTTAGATGGGCAGATTTTTATGAGTGCTCCAGGAAATCCAAATCACACGATTAACTCATCCATTAGCTTCAGTTGTATCAGTCTCTCTCTTGGTATAAGCATAAAATGAGACTTGTCCACTTCTTCTGTTGCTGAAGAGTCTGAAATGTGTAAACCCCCCCCCCCTGCATTATGTGAGGGATGGTTCCCTTGACTTTTCAAAATGATATTGTTTTCTCAATTATTTTTTTTCTCAATTGATATTTGAATGAGTGCTCAAAAATGTATTTATATAATTGGATAAATTTAGATACATTTGAAAGTTGTTGTTTTTTATGTAGGTAAATTAACCCTAATCAATAACTCCTATTTACTTTGCACACTTATATATAACACATTATAAAACCTTTTCAAATCTTATCTTCATCAAATATTTAACCTTTTTCGTCTTGACACAATTTTAGATGTCATCATTTTAAAGTTGTTGTTTTTAGGTATTACATGCAATTTACTATTCTGCATAAGAGCATCACTTACTATGTACTGATACTAGCTTTCACTTCACCTCTTTCATACAGATTTATGTTAGAGCTTTATTCAACTATGATCCAAGAGATGATGATTTAATTCCATGTTCTCAAGCAGGTGTGCCTTTTTCAGTGGGAGATGTGCTTAGGGTAAGTATTTTAGTGTCGTTTCATCTTATCTCTGCCTGTGGTGCCTTTTGGAGCATAGGCCAGCAACCAGCTTCATCCAGCAACTCAGCTCTGGGCGAGTCTCTCCGTCCCCACATCTTGCCCATCTGCTTGGCATCTGCTTTCAAATCACGGCGCCATGTATTCCTAGGCCATCCCCTCTTACTTTTTCCTTGAAGGTTCCAGGTTAGGGTTTGCCTTGTTATATTGGATGCAGGCTTGCGAAGGGTGTGACCTATCCATCCCCAGCATTTCTGAAGGATATTTACTTCAATGGGCTGCTTTGTTCTTTTGTTCCTCATTGGAGATATTGTCTGGCCAGTGGATCATAAGAATCTTCCTCAGGCATGTATTGATGAATACCTTGATATTTTTCATGGTGGTGATGGTGGTTCTCCAGGTCTCTGCTCCATTAAGTAGTACTGGCTTGAGTGTAGAGCTGAATTAAGGTTTATTTAGAGATGGTTGTGAAGTAAGTATATGCTTGGAGTTTGAAAAGATATGTTTAGAGTAGGTATATACTTTTAGTTACAAGAGAATCTGTTTAAAATCTCTTCTTGATTTACTGTTACCCAGATAATTAGTAAAGATGATTCCGATTGGTGGCAAGCCAAGAAATGGGAGGTGAAGAGCTCTGGACCTGCTGGCTTAATACCCTCCCCTGAACTCCAGGAATGGAGAACAGCCTGTGCAGCTATCGAGAGAGCCAAACATGAGCATGCAGGTAAGTTTATTCATCACACATGCACATAGAAATATAGGGGACAATGTTGCTAGGTCAAAGTGGTCAATTTCTCGGCTTCCATACCACGTGGACTTAGATTTAGATCATCAGTATTTTCAGAACCATCTCCTTTTATTAAGTGTATGTGTGTGTTTCCAAGGTAAGGAGGACAAAAGGGGTGGTGGTGGTGGTGTAGAAACAGATAAACTTTAGATATACATCATCTGCCTCATAGCTCATTATGTCTGAAAGAGTTATAGTTACTTTATTTTACTCTAGGTTGGCACAGTTTTTAAATTGGTCTTTAGAGGCAAGCTGGTTGAATCATATTAAATTAACCCATTTGGGAAATGCAGGCAGTGGGATAGTCTGTTAATAGACACCAGAATTATTAAAGGTGATGAACATGAAGACATATTATTTTAAATTTCAAATTAGTTTAATTAAACAAATACAAATCTAATAATTAATCACTAAAATTTATGCTTTTAATTAACATTAAAGCCATACTATCTGAATAGATACCCAATAGCCATTTTTAAATGAATTATAAAGAATAAAAAAAAAAAGATTTCTCTTAATGCATATATTGTGCTCCCTTGTTGATAAATTTTAAGTCTTTATGGGAATGAATAAAACTCACAAGTATTGTATTTTAACCTCCACAGCCAACTGTTCATGGTTCAATCGTAAGAAAAAAGACAAGTACCTTGCTAAACACAACGCTGTCTTTGACCAGCTGGATCTGGTCACCTACGAAGAGGTGGTGAGATTGCCGCAGTTTATGCGCAGGACACTCGTTCTGTTGGGTGCCCATGGTGTGGGCAGGCGTCACATTAAAAACACACTCATCACAGGTCACCCCGATAGATTTGCTTACCCTATTCCACGTGAGTATAATAGCCAGACCAAAATTTTGTTTCCTTTTACATGTTTTTGTAGAATTGAGGATTAGTACATTATCTAGCCCAAACCTCCCCCAGGCTGGGGAGGGCAATAGTAGGGTACCAAGATGGGACATTTTAGATGACACTCCAGAGTGCAATCAACACAGCCAGGCAGCCATCCATTTAATCATTATATTGTTTCATTTCATCAACTTTTGATTAGGAACATGAATATTTGTTTGAAACTTAATTGAACTAAGAAACAAACTAAAAGTATTTGTCACTATCAGTGGCGTAGCTTGGGGGGGGGGGGGGCAGTGTCCAACTTTGAAAATCTCCCTGGCCCCCCAAATGATTGTCGGAAATTTGTTTTTACATTATATATTACACCATTATATCATGTCAAGCCCCCTGGGCCCCCAAATACCTAGCTATGCCACTGGTCACTATACAATGTATATTTGATTTTTAAATAGTGAAATGAAAATATTTTTTTAGCTTGTTTCAAGCAGTTTCTTTTTCCAAAGTAAGAGAACTTTCAATAAATCTTTGCACTCTTGGTCTTGAAATGTGCCTAGAGAACAAGAATTATTTTAGGCTTTAAATCTTTTTTTAAAACACTCCTTCTCTCTTTATATTCTGTCACCCTAAGTTTTCTTTTTGACAAAGCTTATAACAACTCACTCTGTCTGTCTGGCAAAAAGTTTGCACATGTTATTTCTCCCACACTCGATCTCGGATCAAGCTGAAATTTTGCACACTCATTTCTTTTCCATGACAACGCAAGAATAAAAAGAAGTAACCAATTAGTTTATTAACTATTGGTAATAAATTTGTGTGTGTGCTAAATGTTTATTTTGCAATTTTGTTAAAATAGAAGTATGAGATGAATTAGTTTTTATAATATTTAAAATTAAAGTTACTACTTTGTTTTGTGTGTGTGCTACTTTACGACTACAAATTTGTTTCCTTTTTTTTTTTTTTAATGATGCAAAACTCTCTGCTTTTAACTATTGTCTCTGTTTTAAAACATACCAGTTCTTTTAGTTCTTATGTAACGTATATATCCAGGGCCTTAGACCGATTCCACCAACTGCTCCAACTTGGGCCGCACACCTTATCTTATATAATACAGACGTTACTTCAAAAAAGAAGATAATTACATCCTTACATTTAGCTTATCATTATAAGTCATGGCTCTTGTCAAGGCTTTTTAAGATGTAGGACTTATTGAGTGTATTGTACGATCGACGTAACTTTAATTAACCCACTGGCTCCTTTTGCATTTGAGTTATTTCCTATGCAAGTTGTGCAATAAATGCTGGTATATTGATCTAATTAATAGTAATAATTGTTATTGAAAAAAAAATATAGAAGAGTGGCCTCGCTAGCATCCATTAATTTGGGCCCTGCAATTTGTAAGGTCAGCCCTGTATGTATCTTAAACATATATTTTTTTATATTAATAATGGATAATGTTATTAGTTTAATGTCATCTAATTGTTGTTTTTTTTTAGACACAACTCGGTCACCCCGACCTGGTGAGGAGGACGGAAAGAATTATTTTTTTGTTACTCATGAAGCCATGTTGAGAGACATTGCCAACAACGAATATTTAGAGTACGGGACGCATGAGGATGCTATGTACGGGACCAAGTTAGAGACTATTCGAAGCATACACACGCGAGGTTTAATGGCCATATTGGACGTGGAACCTCAGGTTTGTCTAGGTTTAGTTTATTTTATATTAAATGATATAATCAATATCCTTGAACATAGGCTCATTGCTTTCAATTCAGAGCATTATTCTTCCTAGCCCAAACTCCTGCAAGGGATCAGAGCATAATTCTTCCTAGCCCAAACTCTTGCAAGGAATCAGAGCATTATTCTTCCTAGCCCAAACTCCTGCAAGGAATCACATTGGTCAAGATTTGAACATATTACTTTCAGAACAAGAGCTTCAAGTGTATACTACCTGTTGTCTTGAGTTAATCAATTTTATGCTATTGTCTATATTTCTCTCCACTTGATACATAAAACCTAAGTTTAGGATGAAGCAGTTATCTTTCCCTTTGATTAAATTGTATGACTGCCACAAATCTTATCTTCCCTTTGGGTTTATTTTCTTTATTCTTTTCTTCCTCTGGTAACAAGTTTAAAAAAAAAATAATAAAAATATATATATATATAAATATATATTTTGACCTGTTTGCTTATTACATGTTCAATCAACTTGAATTTGCTAACATTCATCATGAGGGGATCATTTAGCCCTCTTAAACTTTCATCCTTTTAAATATCTTTAAAGGAAAAAAATTGTAATAGCAAAAGTTTTCTGATGGTTATTATAAACCATTGATACAGACCATCATCAACTGTGTCTACATGGATCTACATTCAAATTCATTATTAGTTGATTCATTTCTGAATGATCTTTTCATTTCACACTCATGGCTACAGCTCATGTAATGTCAGTTTTTTTTTTTTTACTTTAAGTATTTTCTTCTACTTTAAACATACTGAAAGTCAATCTAGAATTTGAGTTTGGTCTTGAGAGGTTTAGAACCTCTCTTGAAAGGTCCTGGACAGAAGCCCTGCTGTTTTTAGAATATGAGACATGGTTTTCTCTTCCTCCCTGCAGCGGGGGCCCTGTGAGTCAAAGTTTGGTGCCTGAGCTGTGTGAACTAGGAGCCAACAGGACAGGGATCTGTCAGGCACTGTGCTATAATAGCTTGCTCGGGACTGGGCAGTGTCTACCATTGGGGGTGCTGTCAGGGCACTTCATATGTTCCCATACTGACTTTTTCGGACTTCCATTTTTATTTTGGATGGTTGCTAGAGCATGATGGGAACTCAATTAGTTGAGGGCATTCTCCCCAATCTTTTCATTTTACACTTCTGATTTTCTATTCAGGCTGTCAAGGTGCTGAAGACCAGTTTATTCTCTCCAATCATTGTATTTGTTATCTACATTATTTCTCTTCAGGCTGTCAAGGTGCTGAGGACCATTTCATTCTCTCCAATCATTGTATTTATTGCAGCTCCAACACTTCCTGCTTTGCCAGAGGTAGCCAGTCATGTGACTAACCCTAACATGATTGAACGGCAGCATTGCTAATTCTACTTTTGATATTAAATATCTTTCATTAATTCACTTACCTGTGTTTGTCCCCCTCCCCTTTGCATTGGATATCTGTTTTCAAATGAATTATATTTTGCCTGCTGGAATAGAGGACCATTTCCCCCTCTCTCCAGTTCTTAAATCATTTTAATTGTTGTTAAATAACAGGTGGAGTGTTTTTTCAATAAAATTATGTATTAATCAATGGGAATGACCTTTCTTTGAGCTACTTATTTTTAGTGCAGGATTGGCTGTTCCCTAACATTTCTGTCTATGCGTGGCTGCTGGAACCACATAACAGCATGTTTGTTTTTTTCTGTCTTGACTGTTGTACTTGTGTTTTCTTACAGGCACTCAAAGTGCTTAGAGCAGCTGATTATGCCCCTTATGTTGTGTTCATAGCCGCACCTCGGCCAGAGGAACTGCGGGAGACACTGAAAAGTATCAATGTAAGTAAAAATAAAGAAAAGTACCTGTGGCTGTAAGAAGAAAATGTAAAGTAGTTTATGTGATGATAAGGTGTAAGGAAGTGTAAGCTTATACGAAAGATTGTTACTTTGACATAATGGTAAGATAAGAAGATAAGATAATGAAACATTTAGTAAAAAAGTTAAGTTCCCCTTTCAGACCTTGCGATCTATGTTGCAGATGATGTTAAGGTCAACTGTTTCTATGGCCAACGGTTTACTAGCAGTGTGTCATGTGGGTAGCACAACGAGATGCGTCTAACTTTCCCAGTGTGTTTATATTTTAATAAGGCATCTCATCATCAGCATACCTTATTTATTGTAGAGAAAGTTTTGTAGGACCACAATCTGCAGTAGTCATAGCAGTCTATGTAGGGGAATAAACACAGCTAAATTCTATCCCTGCCAAGAATATAGAACACCTTAATAGAGAATTGGCTGGCGTATCTAGATCTAAGTAATTAACTTTATAACTTTATTATCTGAAGCAGTGTTTCCTGATTTTGAACTCATGACTCAAACCTCCTCAATCTGACATTCTAACCACTCTGCCAGTGTATGAAATTAGATGATTGTATAGTTATCTATTGTTTGTTTCAAACTTACTTTAAAGTGACGACCTATAATGAGGGAATAATTCAGCTTATACCACCACAATTTCTTTCCCTTATTAAACATACTAAGCAAAATAATTATTTACCAATACTTAACTAATCTGTTAATTTTTTTTTTATTGATTCTTGTGTTGTCTGTTAAAAGAAGTAAGTGTTCGAAATTTCAGCTTGGTCTTAAATTGGGTGTGGGAGAAATAATGTGTATAAACTTTTGACCAGACAGACATAGTGAGTTGATATAAGCTTTGTAAAAACAGAATACCATCATCTTCCTTACCCACTGAGAACCAATATCGTTGTTTCCTTAGGTACACATCTTTCAATTTTATATATTCTTCATATATTAAGACTAAGCTCCACACACAGAGATGTGTACAGCTGCCAACACTGTTCCTATCTTTTTAAAACTTGTAAAAACACCCCAAATTGTCCCTGACACATAAAAACCCAACCTGTCTTAGACTTTTTTTTTTGCAAAGGCACAACTGTAAAAAATCCTACAACTCAGTAGCTGATTGATTGATCTGTTTACTATAAAATAGACAAGGCATGGGAAGACCTACTTAACAGTTATTTCTTGGGCAGAGATCTATATATGTGAGCCAGTTAGCTTACTATTGAAGTGACTTGGTTTTTTACTTAAATAGAGATTCAGAATCTTCATCCTCTTATACTTCTGTTTCTTCTTTCTCTCATTGTACCCAGTAATGGTAAATATAATACTCTGCGCTCATAAACTATTAGAGTCCTTGTTTACCCTTGGCTAAAGAAACAGATAGTCTTAATATCATCTGCCCTATAGATCGCAATTTAAGGTCTGAACATCATCTGCCCTATAATTTGCAAGGTCTGAAAGGGGAACTTGACTTCACTTAATTAACCATTTTCTCTAGCTCTTATACTGTAGCTGTGACTTTTTCCTTTGCATTAGTAGTCTCTACATTTTGGTTTATATTGTGCTACTAATGATGTTTCTATCTTTTACTGCACAACTTTTATCATTGAGGCATTAGCAATCTTTTAAACATTAACATTGAAGAGTTCTCTATTATTTATGTTCCCCCTGGATCTTGTTTTGTTAGCATTTGGAAATTAACATTTCATTGTAACTCTGGCTGCGATACAATCCAGTCCTTGTTGTATTTTGTCTTTTTTTTTTTTGGCTGCTTAATAATTAACTAGGATTCATTTTGGTTTATTTTAGTGATCCTTGAACAAAAGCACTGTTTGAGTGTTAAGTTTCTAACGCTCCAGTGTTATTGATTCAGTCTCTTATGTCAGAAAATAAACTAAATAATCAATTTTTCATTATGCTACAGTGGATCATGTAGGAACAAAAATCTAGTGAACAAGTTTTTTACATTTTCAAATTACAAATTTCCATAAGGATCAATAAAGCAGTCTTAGTCTTATAGTCTAATTCTAAGTCTTAAGAAACATTTATTTCTTTAATTATTCCATCCCTTACAAAGAACTTACATTTTTAGAAAATCACACACACATCCAGTTTTTTTAAACCAGTCTAGAAACATCACATTTAAATCGACAACATAAAATTCAATCTTTTATCTAATCAAGCTTTTTTTTTTTTAATTCTGAAAAGCTAATGTTTAAATTTTAGAAGCGTACTGTACTGGAACTATTTGAATCTGTGGAAACACTTTTAACTAATCTATTTTTTTTTATCTTGCCAGGATTCAAGTTTAGAAAGACTGGCCAATGAGAGTAAACTTTTGGAAAAAGCTTACGGTCATTTCTTTGACTTAAAGATTGTCAATAACGATATAGAGGAAACCATTCAGACCTTGGAGAAAGCGATAGAGGAGATTTGTTCAACGCCTCAGTGGGTACCAGTCAGTTGGGTGTATTAATGCCTCACTAGGTGCCTGTCAGTCGAATGTCAGTTTAGAGCAGGAAGTGAGACAAGTTGACTCAAATTGTACTGTCACAAGAGATAGTGACTGCTGGAGAATATTACTGTGTTGTCCTAATATACTGACTTTTAGAAATTCAGAACTCAACACTGTACTATATAGATGTCTTGGTTTTTCTGCATTACAAAACATGGATATCATTTTAGGATTTGAATTTGTTGGTTATTTCTTAGACTATATGTTTCATTTTCATAATTTTGTTTAGTGAGAACCAATTTTTTTTACTTTTTAGTTAATGAAATTTAAAAGAAAGTGCAATTTATCTTCTCTAATCTTTTTAAACTATAAAGATCATACCAGCAGTTCTCAAACTGTGGGACCCAAACAGAAAAAAGCTGCATAGGTAGATTTGTTTTTAGGCCACTTTTAATTGCATTGTAATCATAAATCCATATTTGAGTATGGTATTAATCAAATAAAAAAGGTTTAAATAATTACATTTTCTTGAATTAAGTGACTTTATTTCATCTTATATATATATATATATATATATATATTCTGTTTTGGCCCGGGGTGGGGGGTAATGTCTTTGACAAAAATTGATTCAAAACCTCCTTTTGAAAAAGACATTTCTAAATTTTTCAACAATCTGATTAATCTATTCCATCAAATTTCTCCAGAGTAAAGTTGAAAGATTAAATCCTAGAAATTTTAACTTGGGGAAATATCTTTCAAATCAACCTAGTCAAATCTATACCTATAGTATCAGGAAGGGTTTATCCAGTTGGTCATTCTGTTAAGACACATTATGTGATTGTATGTCTCCTGAGTAGATAAACAGGTGCCAGTAACTTGTCTGCCAAAAGAAAAAAGTTCATTTTTTATTCTTATGAAAAACAGTGTTTATAGAACTTAGTGCTAATGTGAGTTACCAAGGCCTTAGAGTTCCTGATTCAAGTGTTGCTACTTGAATGTCACAGCCCCCGAATGTCAGTTTCAAGTTTGCTCCAGCTGTTTGTGTTCAATGATGCAATCCATTCCATGAGCATGTCATCTAAATGTCAACTTTTGTTTATATTGTCATCATCGAACAAGCATCACATGGCACAAACATTATTTACACTTGTCCTCTTAATCAAGTTTTTTTTTTCCTTTTTTTTTTCTTGCAATTTGATTTCTTCCTATTGGTGTCCGGAAGCAAAATAGTTTTGTTACAATTTTTACCAAGTCTAAACTTAAAGGATCAACTGTGTTCATTGAAATTTAAATAATCTGGTGGTATTACCTTGTTGCAATAATAAATGTCTGCTGTAATATACTAGCCAAAGGTCAGAGGTTGCTACCATAATGTACTAGCTAGAGATTAGATTAGTGCAATCTACTTGCTAAAGGTTAGAGATTACGGATGTAATATGTTAGCTAAAAGTAACTAGTATAGTAATGTAATAGTATGTGAACAGTCTCTGTTCTGAGCTAATCAAAATTTTAATTTTACCATCTTAAAAAGTCAATAATATTGTAAACTTGAAATTGTTGCTGCTGTATTGTTAAGCAGGCATTTTTTTCGATGGTTTTGTAAGTTATGACTAGCTGCAGCCATGCAGTATGATAAGTGTAGCTGCAGCCATGCAGTATGATAAGTGTAGCTGTAGCCATACAGTATGATAAGTGTAGTTTCAGCCATGCTGTATGATAAGTGTAGCTGCAGCCATGCTGTATGATAAATGATAAGTGTAGCTGCAGCCATGCAGTATGATAAGTGTAGCTGCAGCCATGCAGTATGATAAATGTAGCTGCAACCTTGTTGCAACATTAAACAATTGCAGACTGCTTTTCAAACAGTAGATTTAGTCATGTTATGTGTGGTCAATTTTGAAGCGGTACTATTGAGAACATTGATGAAACTTTAATAAACTGTATGAAATGACCAGTGGTCTAGCCAACTTGACCTGGCCCGGTGGTCATAACATAAATTGATCAATGACCTGAATTGATTTGAGAAAGAATAACAGTAGCCTTCATGTTTCTGTTTTTAGACATAATAGTCTCCTTGTGATATTTGAATGTTTTAAATTGAATGTCAAGAAAGTAGCTTGAGAACCTTCTTCCCAGCAGCACTCTCTTTTTGGTACTCATAAATTCAGCATAATTCTGCTCTATGTATAATCTCTTGCTCACAGTGTGATCATAATATGTCCTTGCTACTTGCATTCTAGTTGTATGACTTCATCCCTACATTCTCATCATGTTCATATTTTTCTACCATTTGCCTCAGGAGCATTATTTATCTTTACCAGGTTGTGTTTTGATTGGTTTGTACTCAACTCTTTTTATCTTGTTGTTAGGACTGTAGAAACACATTCTGATTTTTGTCAATTTAATTTTATAATTATTTTTTATTAGGTTTTTATGAAATAACCTTTTAATTTATTAAAAGCTGTACAGCTGATGATTCAAAACTTTTTTGAATTATAACCCCCATTCGATTAATTTATGCATGATTAGCCACCCAAAACATATTAACTAATTTATAAAATTGGACACCTAAATTGTTTTATTTTTTTCGTGTTGACCACTGGACCATGAATAATTGCTGTACAGCTTATTAAGTTCAAAGAATTTGTTTTTTAAATTATATTTTTAAAGTTTTTGTTCTTGAAGGTAGAAATTTTTTTTTATTCATCTTTGTTATAGGTTTGGGTTTTGACTTTACTATGTCTACATAGTAATAATTTTTTTTTTTTCCAAGAGAATTTAAAAAGTAGAAACCCATTCACTGTTTTGTTTATTATGACTTGGAAACCTTGATTTTATTCTACATTTTTATTATGCATCATTTATTTTTTTTACTTTGACATGTTTTATGACTGAATGAAAGAACAAATTTATGTAATTCAACTGATGCAATACTGGCCATGAGCTGATGACTACATTCTAAAAAGACATCTGTATGAATGCCTGTAGTCCTAGATTACTGTCAGCGAGAGCATAGTGTCTTGAGTTGGCTGCTACTCCAGTCACATGAGCTACAGAGGCTAATATTTTGTCTTCCATCTTATCTGCCCTCTGATCTGGGCATTAAACACATTTGATTTGAAAGTCAGAGACAGTTGGTTTGCCTTGGGCAGTGTTTCCCAAACGTTTTCCTCAACGGAACACTTTGCACATTCTGAGTATTTAGCAGAACATGTTGCTTATTTTTTCAGAGAGATTAATTTACACGGTGGCCTATTAGATAATTATTCAGGCCCTGAGGAACACTAGGGTTCCATGGAACACAGTTAGGGAAACACTGGGGCTTCCTTTCCTGAAACAGCTGAACGGGGTCTCACCAAAGGCCTAGCATTATTTCCTCAGCTGAATGTTTATGTCCTTCTGAGTGTCAATTATTTCATCGGTAGTGATGCCCCTGATGCTGAAACCAAACTCTCTTGCCAGATACTGTGATGTCAAATTTCTCACATCATCTTGTCATATTTTTTTTTGGGTTTCTTTAAAGTCCTTAGGAATGTTGGGTTGGGCGTGTCCTATCTGTATTCAGCGCCATGTTTGCAATAATCAAAGATCAGAAGTGGGCATGTTTCTGTGTGTTGATCTGTTAGCAATGAGATTGTCTGGTTGAACAAATGTTGGAAATAAAATTGAAAACTTAACACAATCTCCCTGTCTTGTTTGGTTTTGTTTTTGTTTTGTTTTTTTCTTATACAAGAATGAAACTGTGACCTCTCTTTGGAGCATGTATCTGATGACATGGCCTTGATGTTCCAAAAACTCAAAAAAAATATCAGAAGCCAATATTTTAATGCTTATAACCTCAGAACCTCTAGCTGTGCCAAATGACAGAGGAAATGGAGAAAGATAGTGGAAAGATCATCTGTTGTGCCTCAGCGGTCTAAAGACTTGGGGACATGTGAAGGTAAACCTCAGAGTTTGACAGTGTAGAGATTCCTGGTAAAGTGCCTGGGATTTGTTAGTAAAACTGCTTTAGTGACCAAACATCTAAGTGACATATACTCACACGTATATACATTTACAAAGTATTTTTATTGCTGTGTTAGAATCTAGAAAATACAATCTTGAATACGGGTATTTGAATTATAAGTATTTTAGTTCTTTGCATTTCATCTGGGATTTATTAGGTAAGGATCTACTGGTGGATGAATAGAATCAATTGTCTTGAAAGGGCTTCACAGACACGAAATGGCCTAACTGAAATATGCTTTCAAAGAATTATATTTTTAAATAGGGCCTATTTAGCTTCTCCTTCATGGTCGAACAGGAGCAAACTCTCATTTCCTATATGAACTCAAAGATGGCTATGGGGTCCTTTCACCACTTAGAAAAGCACACAAGGCTTGGGAAGCTTGAATCTTTTGCAGAAAAACAATAACAAGAATAAAGACCACCAGTAAAACAATATATTTATAAAGCTTTAAATTAAGACTTTAACTTTTGTTTAAAATAAAATTTATTAAAATAAAATGATTTGGATGAGGTTCATGAGATTTCATGATTGTATTTATGCCCGGCTCAAAGGGCACTAATTTCAAGTCGATTTTTTTTTTATTTGTGATGAGGTTCATTGCGGCAAATAAATGCGCGTTGTACTAAATAAGAAGACGCGAAAACAGTCGTCAAAGTCCTTACAATGACCCATAATGCAGGTTTTAAAATTGGAATCAGTTTTTACAAAGCTTTTATCAACTCACTGTCTGGGTTCTACAAAGTTTGTGCACGCTATTGCTCCCACACCCAATCTCGGATCAAGCTGAAATTTCGCACAATTATTTCTTTTACCTGACAACATAAGAATCAATATAAAAAAAATTAACCAATTAGTTAATTAACTTTTGGTAATTAATTATTATGTTTGGTATCCCGAACAATGGAAAGAAAGTATACTTGACTGAAGTGGTTGTATGAGCTGAATTAGTCCCCCTTTATATGTCGTCGTCTGAGTTTTAGTGAACACAACATGAAAAATAGGACGAGACTAAGGAAACAATAGATGAGTAGACAATCTTCCATGTTCATTAACTCTCCACTTGCAGAGTGGTTACCGTGTTGGCTTGAGAAAGCCTTCAGGATAGAAAACTTAAAAGTAAAGTAGCATTTATACATAAAACACTGAACCATAATCTTCAAATACAAAATTTAATAAAATACTCAGAAAGACACAAAGATAAAGGCATTTGTCCCGTTCCATATGCTAGGACAAATTTGTATCCTACTTCCCTAGTGCTATTAGAGCATGGAATGGGTTGCCTGAGCTAGCCAGGAAAACCAGTGACTTGGCAGAATTTAAGTCAATGGTTAATATGCATGACTGAATGCATGACGCGTAGGACGTAATCATCTTTTTTGAAGTAACGTCTGTATTATATAAGATAAGCTAAGAGAAGCCTCAGAAGACTTGATCTATGAGTTCGAATTTAGGTTTCCTCTTTTCTTATAAGTATTTTTTTTTTATATTCTCTGAATTCTTCTGTAACCAGAACTTGTGAAATCCTTGTTCTAACTTTGGTTCAGTTCCTGGTTTGTGGTTATTTCAATAAGCTGCTCCTGTCTAAATTAATATTGATCCATCTGTGATTGTCCCCACATAAAAGGGTTCAACCCAGTAGGGAATATCCTAGTGAAGAATGTTTTAAAATCTTTGGATTTGTTTGTTACGTAATAGACATTCTGTGGCATTTTACGTCTCGAGAGGGAATCTTTTCCCTTTGCAACTTCTTGTGTGACTAAAGAGGCCAATCCTTGATACACAGCTGAGGTCACAGGTTGGGCATATGTAATGACCAGGCGCCGTTGCATTTTCACCCTTCTTACTACTACTCTGGTGTATGGCATCTGCGATCCGGGACCCTTCCTTTAAGATCGCTCTCCATGTAAATCTATCCAGTGCCACTTTTTTAACAGACATTAAACAGTAGAATAAGGGGCGAGTAGAATATTATTTAAATTATCTGATCGGATAGGCCTAAACTGGCTTTTAGCGAAAAAAGTTATTTTAATTGTAGGTTATACAAATTTCATCTTACTGCGGACCCCCAACAGTCGTATCGAGGACTTTTCACAGTCTCGGTTGACATTGCTTGTTATATGTTCACCTCGGGTTAAGAGGGTGAAAAGACACGTGAAACTCCTGATATAGAAACAGGAAGTAAGAATGACTAAATTGACTTTTAGTTCAGTCAGTTCTATCTTTTGGTCCGGTGCGGACAGTAGTGACTTAGAGAGTCGATTAGTAACTTTGAGTTAAGTAGTATCTTTTGAGCAGTCGAAGCCAGTAGTCTTTTGACAGTACACGTATTTTGATAGTTTTTCTCTGGACTTAGAGAGTCAAGTAGTAACTTTGAAGTTTATTTTTACCCGCTGTGATGCGGATGTGAATTAATAAGATTTAGTAGGCCTATATTTGATATATTTAATACCGCTGTTATGCGGATGTAGTTAGCCCCCCCCCCCCCCATATTGCAACTGGATATTTTGGTGTAACAACTAGAAGTGCAGTACATTATTATTATTATTGAATAAATGTCATAGTGTCTGCTCAAGATCGACTTTATATACTATTCATGTTTGTTACGTACTAAATGGACACACGAACCCAGCATTCTTCAACAATACACAACAAGAGTGTCACACAGGGGTGGACTGGATATCAAAATCGGCCCTGGCATTTCTATATAACCCGGCCCATAAATTGTATATTATATGATGGACATCCAGTTCTAGGTCTACCTGTCCTCAAAATCATTATGTTAAATTTGATAATGTATCGATAGCTGTACACAGTGAACACTATGTCCTTATAAGGAATAAAGACTTTATGTTGCTTTTAAATCGCAAAGTGTTTAGGCCCTAAAAGGATGAAGCTCTACATATGTGGGCGATTGCATTATTTCGGAAAATATGTTAGATTAAATTAGTAGAGTCTTAGTAGAGGCCCCTTCCCCTGAGAAAGGAATACAATAAAAAAATTTAACAATTTAACAGTGGCATCCATGCGACCCTTTTCTTATAAAATACAGACGTGATTTCAAAAAATGAATATGCTTACTGTGGTCCAACCGGCCCATTAGGATACCGGCCCACCGGGCATTTGCCCGAATGCCCATATAGCCAGTCCGCCCCTGGTGTCACAGGACCTCTGCCCATCGGAAACATGTAAAACACTTACAAAAACATGCTCTGTCTGTTTTTATGCATATATGCAAATATTGTAAACTGTATAGCAGGAATTAATATTAGATGATATTAGGTGTCAGTATCGTGGACCACCACTGAGCAAACATTTCTTATATCCTACATAGAACACACATTAGAGATTTGGAATTGAAGACAATACCTTACATTATGCATAAATAAATCTTTAGGATGCATGCAACCCTAACGATTTTCGAGACTCTGGTTAAACGTAGGCCTAATTATCATAGAGCCTTGATCGAGTCATTAAATTGATTTGCCTAGCTGGTTCATGCAAATCTTAAATGTTATAATTCTAATATATTTATATAGGCCTAAGGAACTTGGGAAGAAAGCAGCACGAAGGTGTCCCAATTATAACCAGAGTTGGATTTAAGGTAGGGCGTGCGGGGCTACAGCCCCAGGAATTCCACAAGAAAGGGGCCTCCACAAAAGAGATAAAAAAAAAAATATAGGCCTATCTGAATTAGGACGGGTCAGAAACTTTCAACTTTTTTTTTCCCTAACATTTTTTTCCCGCATTTTTACGGCTAACAAACGTATCGTGATTTAAAAGTGAATGCTTCCGGAATCTTTGGAATTAGCTATGGAAATAGCAGCCTATAAATACAGCCAGGGATTTACGACAATGCGTCTGCCAAGGGTCTTACCCTCCAAAAACTATAAAAAAAAAAAAGTACACATTTTAAAACTAAAATACGCATTATAAATATTTTATTAAAAAGGAAAGTGAGATTAAATTTACAAGAATTCTAAATTTTTTTCTCTAAAATATAGTATTTTTTTAGATCTAGTCTTTTTATTCATATTTGTATCTTTTTTTTTCTCTTTAATTTTTCCCTCCCTTTTTTTCATGTCCGGAGGTTTCAAATCAGTAATTCTATATCTGAGATGAACCGCGCAGTGGTTTCCAGACATGGGTGCCCGCAGGACTTTTCCAGGGGAGTTGCAATTTGCCACCTATAGCTCAAAGTTGTATCTTCGACTTTTTTATTATAGAGAATATTAAAGAAAAGAACTGGTAGCCTACCTATGTGATATTAAATTCGCTGTTAATAGGCCTAGGCCTAGGCCTACTTGTTTCATGAAATAAAAATAAACTATTTACTGTAGGCTACACGGTGGTTAAGTTTATCCGTGCTGCTCGTGCATCCCAACGATCAAGCAAACAACAAATGCAACTTTACTACTGAATGGCTTCTCGTCACGATGGACAGACTGGCAATGAACGCTTATCTGCAGTGATGATCTTCTTCTTTACGTTGCAGCTCTTGCATTGTTTAAGAATGTAGACAAAACAGGTTGAACTGAGCATTATTATTGCTTGAAAAGCGAGACGTTAATGAAGAAACTAACGAACCATGTTACGTAGGCCTAAGTTTCAATTGCAGACGTTATTTTAAAATACGCCAAACAGTCAAAGATATTCTAAAAGTTGCGACTCAAAGCGCAAAGGAATTGGTTTTTTTTTTTCAGTCCATTGTGTCTCACACAAAAGAGGTAAATTTAGCATCAACGCTCTCGCTTGGAACTGTCATGGAAGAAATAGATACTCTTATTGATGAGACCGCAGCATTACTTACATCTGAAACGGCATTCAAGTCAATGAAAACAAGTTTAAGTCTGTGAGACTCGCAACAGACAATGTCTGCTTCAGGGGAAAATGCCAGGCAATAGAAGAAGAGGCAGAAAGAGAAAGCAGACATTCTATCCAAGGCAATAGACCAGTGGCGTAGCAAGGTACCCGTGGGCCCGTGTTCAAGAATATCTTGTTGGGCCCCCCTTCCCCTAATAAAATGAAATGTAAAGTGAGACAAAACAATGAGTAATTTATATATGTATCGGTGCATTTACTGAAAGATATTCTAATGCAACTAGAGTATCTTTTTTTTTAATCAGTAACAATGTCACTACGTTTGATTCAATTAGGACTCAGACAAGTCATAGAGTGTCTTAAAAGTCAATGTTTGTTCAATGTCTTAAGATAATTATACGACTTAAAGATGTTTCAAATAAATAAAGAAATATTTTATGTGTTCTATATTCTACACATTTTCATTCCTAAAACTTTTAGGTGAAAACTTTTAAATATTGATACAAAATATTGATCTAATCCTACTTCCATCATCTAACGGTAAATAGATGGAACATTTTTTCTGGCCTTTTTATGTATCAAAGTCAGTAACCAGTGTATTTATTTCTAGGCTTTTTGGCTGCTACTCACTAAATGGAAAGAACACAGAGTGTTCTGTGTCACAGAAATTGTTAAATAATTTTTGATGAATCGAAATTTCGAAAATGACCACTATTCTGAACACATTGTTACAGACAAAACGAGAAATAAGATGCTTGCTATGACAATGTTTGGAAAAGATGATAGTAAAATGTAGTTGTCTAAAATAAAATAAAAACAGCCAAACATCATGTATCTGTTTACGATTAAAAAAAAAAAATAAACAGCCAAATCTCGTGTACAGACTTGATATGTCTTTATGAAAGATTGAATCCGTGAACACTATTCTAAGTCAATATCATCTGGGTCAAATGCGACTAGGAGAATGGTGGCATCATATAACTCTTTGTCGTTTGAACTTGAAATGAAACTGGGCATTAACGCCTCAAACATGAAATTTTTTTATGTCCATGAAATTTGTCAAGTAATTGTGAAACAATGACAATGCTAGTCCCGTTAAAATACGTTGAATTTGAAAGTTGATTTTGAAAGTCATCTCTTAAATCTTGAATTGAGTTATTTCTTCACAGTAATTTGTGGTAGGTTCATCAAATTCCTTAATATCTTTCAGCGATGGTGTAGTGCAAAAACTGTATGAACACCCCAAGATCGAGCTACTTCAGCAGCCTTATTTATTACTCTCTAAAAGTCATTTCTCAAATGATTTACTTCAATCCAGATCTGCTTCAGTTGAATTTGTTAGACACAAAGATAAAGGCACATTCCTCGTCCCATATGCTAGGACAAATTTGTACAAATACTCCTTCTTCCCTAGTGCTATTAGAGCATGGAATGGGTTGCCTGAGCTAGCCAGGAAAACCAGTGACTTGGCAGAATTTAAGTCATTGGTTAATATGCATGACTAAATGCATGACGCGTAGGACGCAATCATCTTTTTTTGAAGTAACGTCTGTATTATATAAGATAAGATAAGATAATTGACCTTTAAGTATTTTAGCTTCCAGACCTTTTTTTATTCCTTTGAGGAACACAAATTTGTGTAAAGAGCTTTAGGACATCAACATACCTTCATCTTATTGTTGTCCTTGGTGACCACCTTGTGAGGCAACATTTGTTGAGTGTCCTAGAAATTACGCTCTCCGTATTGGAGTCAAGACGCGCCCATCTTGAAAAGCTGTGAGCGAAAACACTACGTCATGGAAATCGGCAACGTCTTTTACAGAGCTGACGTAATCACAAGAAAGATGACGCTTACTATAAGATATCCCGACAAGACCACGTCTAATCTTTCGACTCAGGACCAGACACAACAGAATGCGATAACACATGTTCCGGAAGCTCAAAATTGGAACCAGTGAAATCTGCCCATGTGGAGTATCACCAGAAAATGCCGACCACGTCCTCCAAAACTGCTCTCTCTACCAAGAGGCCCGTATAAGACATTGGCCCCAAATCACCCCAATAGAAAGAAAACTATAAGGAGAGCTCCCTGATTTGGAAACCACTGCGCAGTTCATCTCATGTATTGGTCTAGTCATATGAACACTCCAACATAACAATGAGAACGAAGAAGAAGAAGAAGTTTTAGGTTTAAGCTGTGGTTACAGTGAACATAATGCGCGAGCGGCTTCTTTTTATGAAGCGATGCCCGAAGGTCGTTATAGGCCTACTATCCACTCATATTGAAAGCACCATCTTAATTAGCTTTAGCCTCGAAGTTTATTTAAGAATAAATTATTCATTACTTGGAGCAATAGTACAGCCTATTCTTCACAATTATGAAAACCTAGAAATGACTTTGTCATTGCTATTTTCTTGGGTGCGTATTCCTACATCGAAGATAAAAAAAAAATATGTTAATTTGATCAACTATTGATATGCCTTGAGTGCTCTCTAATGAAAGAGAAAAATTGGCCTTCTAATTATACTTCTATTTTTGTTAGAACTGCATTGCTCAAAAGGTCTATTATCTCTGAGGCTTTGTTGTCCTGTCAAATTGGAATATTCATAGCAATTTTAGAGGATTTCGGTTAAATATAATGGCGTTACCTTTCTTTAATGACTATCAACCAAATAAATACCGAGCGTTGGTCAGAGAATTACCAGCTCACATACAACTAGCAGGAAATGAGAAGGCTGACACACTCGCCAAGAGTGGGAGAACAAACTCACAAGTAAACTCTGCACTCTATCCAGAAGAAATGAAGAAATTAATTGTAGATAAAATAAATGAGAAATGGACGAGCTCTCATCCAAATCACAAGAAAGATGACGCTTACTATAAGCTATCCCGACAAGACCAACGTATAATCTTTCGACTCAGGACCGGACACAACAGAATGCGACAACACATGTTCCGGAAGCTCAAAATTGGAACCAGTGAAATCTGCCCATGTGGAGTATCACCAGAAAATGCCGACCACGTCCTCCAAAACTGCTCTCTCTACCAAGAGGCCCGTATAAGACATTGGCCCCAAATCACCCCAATAGAAAGAAAACTATAAGGAGAGCTCCCTGATTTGGAAACCACTGCGCAGTTCATCTCATGTATTGGTCTAGTCATATGAACACTCCAACATAACAATGAGAACGATGAAGAAGAAGAAGAAGGTCTGAGAATGACATTATTCAACGATCAATTTAGACATCTATCTTCTTGACCATTGTTATAAACCTGATCGCCAATTCGATTTCGCCATTCATTGTAATAGCACAAGCACAATAGTTATGTAACAGACTATTTCTTTTGCTTGCTTAGTATTTCATGTTATTTTTTGTTTATTTAGATTTTATTTCCTTCTTTTTTTATTCTGTTGTTTACATTTACTTTTTTTTTTACATAATACAACAAAATATTGTAATATGATGACTTTTATTTTACAGTAGCCTATTTACTTTGTTGGATCGGATATAAAAGTTTTAAATGTACATTCGATTTTTTTTTTTTTTAAAGGAAACCTCAGAATTTGCGCTATTCAGTTTTAGCTTTATCATCATAGGAATCTAACTTAAAGGAATAATGGACATTACAAATACATCTGTTTCTCGTACATTCGATTTTTTTTTTTTTCTAAAAAGGAAACCTCAGAATTTGCGCTATTCAGTTTTAGCTTTATCATCATAGGAATCCTTGGGCTTTATGCCTCTTTTTTTTGCCTTAACAATAGGTATACGATAAATCAGAAACAAATTTATGAATTTTAAATACAGAAAATAAAAGAAACAAATTAAGGTTTGAAAAAATTGAATAATTAGCTGATGAAATATTAATTCGTGACTATTAGGGCTATCCCTATAGATCCGCCCCTTTCCTTATTTTTCTGTTCAACACATTAATATTTTCTAAACCAAACTCCCCCCCCCACCCCCTAATTAATACTAATGGTTTATGAACATACAGGGGGGGAAAAAGTAGGGTACGAACTGGCAGCAATTGTCCTTTCAATGGTACAATTAGGCCTAGGGCTCGCCACCTTTAGAATAAACCTGATGGAAAGCAGTTCTTTACATTATTAAAGCAAATTAATTATCCAAGCCGCTGGTGCATACTCTCTATAGCTTAAACCACGGGTTAATGTTTTAAAACAAATATAAAATTCATGCTATATGTGGCTATTTTGTGGGAGCTTTTCAGATTATATGCTATAGTAGCCTAGTGTTAACAGAAGAGCTTTTTTTTCTATAGTATCGCGAGGGGGCCCCAACTGGTCAAGAGTCATGGGTCCGAGTGCAATCAGCCCCTCTGCTACGCCATAGGCTGTGGGACCCTATTGGTCGTGGGCCCGGGTTCATTGAACCCCTTCGCGCCATGGATGCTAGAACGCCACTGCAATAGACAGGAATGGAGAAAAGACGGTACGGTTGACAGATCATGCGTGGTGCCCCAACGGTTCCACAGACTAAACCCTAAGAGCAAGGTGAATGTGATGTATTTTTATCGTCTGATTTTATTGTATTAACACACAACTAATACTCTTATAGTTGTGATATTCAGCTCTGACCACATCGCAGTTCATGATTATACAGTAAAATTTGCTATATATATGGACATTATGGATATAGATCATCCTACGCCTGTTCCTAGGTCAATCTAGAATCTAGTCGTGCATTTTTCTATGCATTATGCTTGTTTTGTCGGTTTGTGTAACATTGTCTGATTGTCTTAGATTTTAGAATATGTGGGAAACATAATACCCTAGGCTACTTTATGGGTACAGTGCATCCAAATAAACAAACGCGACATAGATCTAGATCTAGACTAGTTATATGGTAGCCGCCGTAACCTATCTAAATCTAGGAACTAGAATCTAGGTCTAGATTTTAACCCTAGGTGGCGCTTTATCAACGTCTTCCTTTCCTCCGCCATCTTGTAACTCCTGCATGAATTTAGAAATTGTTTGTTGTAGTAAATTGATAAAAAAAATTGTTTTAGAGTTGAATTTAAGGTAAGCCACTATGGCACAATATATTCAAGTCGTTGAGGACGAAAGCGACGAACCAGTTGAAATTCCCAGTGAACCGGATGGCACTTTGCTGTTGACAACACTTTCTGCACAGTTTCCTGGTGCTTGTGGCTTGAAATACCGCAATCCAGATTCTGGCGCTTTTCGTGGAATTCGCCTTGCTGACGGAATTTTGCATCCACCTGATGGCATTTGGGGAAATTTTCAGTATCTTGCTGTGTTTCCCAAGGGTAAAGGTTATCAATCATTTTTTGTTCTCTTTTTATTAGAATTAGAGTCTACTGTCGTCTGTTGTTATCCACTGATTATCCAGTCACTGATTCAGTGATGTTGTGTTAAATAAAATAAAAATTAGAGGAAAAGATGCTTGTCGGCCACGCTAAGCCTAAGCCAATCTCCCTATGCCTATGAAAAAACTGAGGGTGTCAATGAATTCGTCATCATATAAATATATTTAATAAAACATTATAAAATTATTAAGAAATTTCATCCTTAATTTTATTTTTTTGTACATTAGCGCAACGAAACAAGCCATATCAATATTATCATATGATCACTTTTCCCATGCTCCACGCTTTCATTCTTGGCTTGTAAGTAAATGTAACTGATGTCACACCAAGTCCACTACTCTGGGCCTAACCTGCCTGGTCGCTCTAGGGAAAAAAAATCGCCTCTGTTACGGCAGAGAAGAGGAGGAGTCTTCTCTCTACTCTACCTTATTGTCTCTACGGGGCACTTTTTTTCCCATACATGTAACATAGCACAGCTCCACTAGCGTAGTGCGTGCCTGTCTCACCTTGGCCTTTTTGGTACCAGTTACTGGTCGATCGATAATTGCTAGTCTCCTGCTCTCTCTCACCTTTTTTTTTTATATATAGAGTAAAGAGCGTCTCCACTCTTATGGTATGCTTAGGAGACATGGGAAAAAAGGGAGGGAGAGTAGGCTTCATACTATCTTTTGATTTTTCAATCTCTTAGACTACACTTAGCATAGTGAGTGTATACTTATCTCAAGCCCAGTGCATGTTGATGTTTCACACAAAGGCCTTTAGCGCACCTGGTCGATCAATAATTGTAGGCTCAAGGTCTACAATGATATTGCTACTGTGACTTCAGCTGCCCATTGATGCCAATTTATTATATTGTAAATCTGGATCCACACTCTAGTCACGTCTAGTGCCATAATATTTGTACATATTTGTTGCCTATTAAATGGTTTAAAATAAATGGTTATATGTTTTGCATGCACCACATTAGTTTTTTTTTTATAAATATGTTATGAATTTTTTTTTTAGTAAAACATGTAACAACAAACACAAGAACACATATATAACTTAAATATACATTTTGTAATATTATTTTGACAAACAACAAAATTATTCATATAATTGTTTAAAAAAAAACATTAACAAATTTTTTTATTTCCCCTTCTTTACTGTGTCAAGTTATTTCCCTTTGATGACCTGCGTCATATGACGATATGCTTTCTGGTTCAGAAAAGGAAAAACTTATTGGCCACCCCCTGTTTACGTGTTTAAGTGGGATAGGAGAGTCTGGGTAGTGAAATGTATTTGTTGTTTCTATGTCTATTTAGAAGCATTATAACTGGGTTTTAATATATCTAGGGGCTTAAAAATCGTGTTAACACCAGACCCTATCTCGTTCTTCCCCTTGAGAAAAAAAAAAGGGCAGTTTTACAGTAGTCTACTTTGACCCCAGATAAAATTACTTTCTCTCAATGAAAAAGGGAGCTGTACGTGTCGGGAGTGAGACAAAATGGTGCATGCGCAATATTTAAGAGGAAGTTGGGTAGTAAACATTCAAATAAAGAAGAAATAATAATAATAATACAGTGAGGTGATCGATAAGCAAGCCGAAACCCGGGTGGCCGTCAAGCATCCTTTCCTCTATAAATTATAACATTAATTTCCTACCTTACAAGTTACAATAACTTGCATCTTGCAGACATTGTGCAATGTTTGTTGTCGCCTATAATCATTAGATCTAGATTTAGATTTTTTTTTCTAGATCTAATTGACCATAATTCATTTTAAAATTAATAAAATGTTGATTACAGTGCCCAACCATTGTTTGTCTAGTGTGCCAAAATATCTAAATTTTATGCCCGTAGTCGTAACTCTAAAACTATTGACATCCACTATCGACCTAGTTATTTCTTTTTATTTGTTGGCATTACAGATTCTAGATCTATGTACTTTGCTCATGACTGCACATATCCAACAAATGGCAGCTTTCATCCAATCAGTTTTGATCAAATAAACTCTTCAATTTGAATACTGAATTTGTTTTGTGTCCATTGTTTAGCTATTGATGTCAATTTTGAATGTTATTATCATCTTTTGCCAGAGAATAAAAGAAAAGGTGAAGATGGTTATGACAATCCTGTGGCTAAAACCAAAAGGCTAGAAAATCAGAAATGTTCAGATCTCATTGTTCTTGGTTTGCCTTGGAAGAGTACAGAGGAAGATTTAACAAAGTACTTTCAACAGTTTGGTGAACTTATTTTAGTTCAGGTAGGTTCATAAGCCCAATCTGCTGACTTAAAATCATGTTCACTTCTGTGGATTTTTTGTCTTTCACTTAAGTACTATGTGTTGGTACCATTTACATTTTAACATCTTTTTCTCACACGTTTAGTCTGAAAAAGAATACATTCATTTATATATATATACAAACTTACAAATTTATCTGAGACTTATCCTTTTTCAAGAAAACTTAATCATCTTTTCATAAAGGAAAATACATAAAACCATTTTAAAGACTAGATTGATCTAGATATCAAGATTACATCTACATGCATCTAGAATCATGTCTAGATAAGATATTGATCTTTCTAAATTTTAATCTATAAATCTAGTCAAGGGAAACTTGATTGAAGTTGAAAGGTTACATTTTTGGGGGTTTACATAATTCTTTTGCACCGAAAAGTCATGTCTAGGCCTAACTTTGTTAATAAAAATCCAAACTCTCATGGGTGTTAAGACTATGTCTACTTGCTCCATCTCTTTTTTGTTGTTTTGAGTAATGCATTTCAAGATTTGTTACAATCTAACAACTTGCCTAAGCATTTTGTGTTTCTTTATATCTGTAGGTTAAAAGAGACACCAAAAGTGGCCAGTCCAAAGGGTTTGGTTTTATTCGCTTTGTCAACTATGAATCTCAAGTGAAATGTTGTGCTCAGCGTCACATGATAGATGGAAGATGGTGTGATGTAACGATTCCCAATTCCAAAGTAAGTTTTCACCTTCCCCATTCATCTGTTGATTGTCATTTCTTTATCTGGGTGTTTAAAACTTTCCGGGATAATTTGCACTAATTGGATAGAGTATTTCAAGATTTTTGTCTAAATAGTGGGCAAAATACATAAAATTGACATTTTAAAAGTACAAATGAAGTATTATATGTGCACATTGTGCTGCCATTTTTCAACCGTTGTTTAAAAAAAATGTATTTGGTGCCTAATAAAGTTAAAAAAACAAAAAAAAAGGTTTTAGGCTTTAGTTTGCTATTATTATTGTTGAAATTTTCACAGAGATGCCTACTAAAACAAGTGTTATCAAGTAAATTTTCACTTTTATATACCCCAAATTTTTAAGTCATTAGAAAGTATGTAAACAAATTTTTCAGGAAGCTCTGTTTTTAAGTAACATTAATTTCATTGTTTGAAGATTATGTCATTTTATTTTTAAAATAGAATTATCTATTATTAAAAAAAAAAAGAATAAAGTGTGTACGCCTATGGTGTGAATAGATTAGCTTTCGCATACAAATAAACAATATAATGCTTAAGTTGTGTGGAGGATCATTTCACTTTTGGGACATAGTTCTTAACAGCTGCCTTAGATGGTCCATTTAGCAGGAAAAAAATGCAATCTGTTCAAGTATGCCTCCTCACACTTCTATTGAGTTCTTAAAACAACTGTTGTTTCCTTCTGCTCTTGCTGTTGGAAGAAATGGGGTAAGATAAAAATAAGAATTAAGGGGAGTTAAGTTGATTCTGGAGATGGAAAAACAAATTTAAAGGTATTGCTACAGATGCTGACTAGTTTGCATTGATGATGTCTGTACTTGGCAGGGTTAGGGTTATTTTCTCAAGTGCAGTAGGAAAGATTTGTAATAAAGCAATTGCCTGAATTTTTAAATAAAATTTTTTTTTTAAAGCAATTAACAATACATCATATTCTAGTAGCGTATTTGAAACCAGAAAAATGGTGTAGAAAATGCTAAAAATGTATATGATTATAACTGCCCTATACCTCTCCTAAATAAAGTCTGCCCCCTAAAATACCAAATGGTTGACACCTCCTGACCCTCCCCTCAAAATTATCCTATTATGTTTTGTAGGTAGGCATCTCTGTTGTATACAAGCCAGTTCACATTGAATTTTTATTAGAAAAAAAGTTTTCTTTCTGTTTTTTTGTCATGAGTAAAAATTAACTGATGAATACCAAAAGCTGCTATGCAATTTTTTATATTTTTTCTAATCATATTTCCTTGGGATTAATTCAGTAACAAATTCTAGCGACTAAATAAGTGACCATTATATTTTCCTAAGCTGACTTTTTTGTTTTAATATTTTTAAAATTATAATTAACAAGGGGTATGATTAATTTTAAATCTGTTTCTTTTGGAAGCAAAATACATCTTCCTTGATAATAATTTTGGGTTAACATCAGTAAACAGTTGTTAGAGTTTAAAGCTTATTTAATGTTTAATTTAAATGAGAGAGTTGGCAGCTTAGCATCCAACTGTGATCAAGCCGTTGGAGTTGAACTTCCAGTGAACATGTCAGATGTCTTGATGTGTGTGTGTATTTGTTTACATGGCATTGAGTAAAAGCTTCTCAGTTGATTGTTAAATGTTTGGATGTGCTGAACATTCTGACTGTCACCATGGTATCGAATGAGAGTTCACTTCAAAATATGCATGCCCCCTTTAGAAATAAATAGGCATAACTCAGTGGTTAGTTTCCTCTTTGCGCTAAAGAAATTTAAAGTATTTTCTTTAAACTGGGTAATAAATGCTTCTAATACATTCATCCGTTAATTTTACCAATACATTAGATTTAAATTAACTAAGACTCTTTATAAACAAAGCTAGCCAATTCTGAATGTTAGGTATAATGACTTGAGTCCCTCAAAGATAGCACTATGTTCCCCCACTTCCAGCATCCTATTCAGCACAGATCATCATCATCATCCCGTCAAGGCTACAACTTTAAACCCTATGCGAAACAAGCAGTTGGCAGCTTTTCCTTTGGGTCTGGGTCTGGTTATGAAGATGATCTAGATGGAGGTTATCGCCAGGTTTGTAGCACTCTTCTTTGTTTCCATCCAAGGGTTTTAGATGTACACCTCTTGTAGTGGTTGCCAGTGGTTGTTGAACTTTGTTTGTAGTTTGGCTGTAGTGAAAGTGCAATGCTTGATCAAACATGATCAAGGTTAAAATGTTATCACTTGTAAAATGTATGTGTAATGAATGATGAGCACGCTATAAGGGAAGTGATAGGCATGATAAATGTGTGTGTGAATGTGTGATGCATGTGTATTTATTATTGGTGTGGAAGTAGAAAATAAAATAAAACTTAATTAGTTTTAACTTATTTTAGTCGAGATTTATTTCACAGCTTAGAATATAATATATGCTTGTATTCTCTTATCACTAACTTTGTTTTGTTTTTCTAGGAGGGTAATAACCAGATGATGAATCGTAAAGTGTTCATTGGACGTGTAACAGAGGATATCAGTGCTGAGGACCTCAGGAATTACTTTAACAAATTTGGCGAAGTTGTGGATGTCTTTATTCCTAAACCATACAGAGCTTTTGCTTTTGTCACTTTTGCTGATGCTGAAACAGCGCAAGCCTTGTGTGGGGAGGATCATATTATTAAAGGAGCTAGTGTTCATGTTAGCAGTGCTGCGCCCAAGTCATTTGATAAGGTAAGCTATCAGTGATGTTCAGTTGATAATACTCAGGACAGTTTTGAAATAACAAGAAGAAAGAGAAAATCTTGACCTCATTTGCCATACTAAGCAAAAACTTGTTTAAATTTTGAACAGAAACTAGTGGGACATTTGTTATCACAAAATTATTAATAAGAACAAAAATTTTGTTAGGATAGTTAAGACCAAACAGTACATGCAATTGGATGACAAATGGTTTTAAATAGAACATTTTCAAAGTCTTCTCCCTCCCCCAGAAAAACAAATGATTTATTTAGGAGTAATCTACTACCATACCTTTGACCATTTTTAAAAAGTTGAACTCCAAATTTTTCAAGTAACTAGAGTTTTAAAAAAGTGACTTATTTAATATTCACATAGTAACTGAATATGTTCATTGTACAATGATTTATTAATGATTTATATGAAATTAACAGTGCAGTTTTTCTCTTTCTAACCTCTAACTTCATCTGCAGTTTTGACTTCTATTTGAAATCTTTGCATGCTTAGTTAAGTCTTTTTCTTCCTTTGAATATGATCCAAAAATAAAATCATCCAAACTTGGGAGTGGTGTAAGAAAATATTCTGAATTTTTTTTTTTCTTTTTGCATGATTAATTTACCCCTTGAGCAGTTGTATAAAAGAAGAATAGAGCTAAAGATTAGCTTCAAGTCATGTATAGGTCTACAGAGCTCAAAAACATATAAATATCACGACTGATTTAGCTGCATTCTAATTTTTAGTTTGACCAGATCAGATCTAACCTTATCGATACTAGTTCTAGTGTTAATTTTTTCTTTACTATTGCTACTGTTGATCTCAAAAGGCTCTAAATCATTTTCCCCAAATATCTACAGCTGAAACATTAATATTACCATCAAAATCATATTCAATTATAGCCTAAACATTGTTAAATATGCTCCATTCTTGTAGCATTTGCAAAAAACAAACAAACATGTAATTTTCATAAATTCATTCATATATTAATACAAATTCATTCCACGCAGCAGATACCATATAAATTTCTATAAATTGCTATTGCTCTCTTAGGTCAGATTTAGTAAAGGATTATAAAATATTTAAAAAACTAGCAAACAAACCAACCCTAATTTGTTGATTCCCTGTGACACTTTAAATTCTTTTAGGTCTAAATATCACAAATGGCTGCTTGAAATCTAGATTTTAAAAAAAATTATTATTATGAAAGTAAGTGCTTCATGTTGATGAAGAAAAGTATTAAAAACATTTAGGGCATCTTATGTGTATCCTTTTTGAGTTTGTTGCATCCATGACTTTAGTGTTCCCAATGAGAAATACTGGTTGAGGACATCAAATGAAAATGCACTTGCTTAGCCCTTCTGTGATAAATTAGTTTAAACTAAGATGTTTTGTTTGATTCTAAATGTAATGTATTGCTTACTATGTTTCTATCTCCAGGGTTCTGACCGGAAAGGTTTTGGACAAGGTGGTGGTGGAGGAGGAGGTTACAATCAAGGTGGTGGTTGGGCTCAGGGTAGAGCCTCTGCACCTGGACCAGTTGGCGGTAAAGTAGCTAATGGTGCTGATGGACTGGGAGGAAACCTTGGTATGAACCTCCTGAATTCTGCCATGCTGGCTGCTGCCCAAGCCATGCTCCAGAACCAGGGAGGATGGGGCGCTTTAAACCAAGGACCATCCCAAGGGGGTAGTGGGGGAAATATGGGAGGTGGGGATCACCAAGCCCCTCCACCTATGGCACCATTATCTAACCAGGGTGGGTTTGGAAGCATGGGTGGAGGAAGTGGAGGGGGAGGTGGTGGCAGTGGAGGAAATTGGTGGAGCAATGAGGGTAGTTCCACATCTGGAGGTCATTATAGTGGATGGGGTGGATCTCATGGAGCTAGAGGGGGCAGTGGTGGTTGGAGCTAAATCACTACTTTTAAATGTGTGAAAGCCAGACAACCAATGTTTGCAGATGTGATTGGATGAACTAGAAAGTTTGAATATTAATAATGTTTGAGTAGTTTTTATTGGATCAGATGTATGCGAGTCTAAAGCTAAGTAACTTTTTTTTTGTAAATAGAATTCCTTTCTTCATGTCATTGGTGTAAATGTTGTCAAATAGAACTCTCTAAAGAACTCTTATTCCAACTTTGCATTCAGCTCCTTTTCATTGACATAATTACAACGCTTCATATGGTTTTATCAATTTAAAAATGTTTTTTTTTTAATCATATCTTTGCTTTTCTTTTAATCTACGTCACTATTATTTTACATGTTGAGCTTGATCATTTTTGTAAGATTTTTTTTTTTTTTTGTGGGTTGCTTGATTGATTTCTAGTTGTTGCAAGATGTTTTAGAAATTTGTGGCTAAGATTTGAACTAGAGTGAAAGTGGCCGCTTGTAGCTATCTTCACTCAGTTTTGAGCTCAATGAGTGTGAAGTCTCCTCTAGCAGAATGGGATTTGTGAATCTGATGAATGGACTTTGTTGCAGTGCAGGCATGACTGGCTAGTGTGCTAGGACACAGAAGACCATTTAAACAATTGACTGAAGTCTCTCCGTTCCACTGCAACAATCTGAAGGTCTCAAATCCCATCCATTAGTAACAATTAATCAAGCAATCCTCGTCTCATGGATCTTTAGGATTCATTCTGATACTACTATGTTGTTGTTTATCGAATTAAAAAAAAACAAAAAACATTCATCAATTAAGTGTAAACAAAAAAATGAAGTGATTTGTCTACTTTTGATTTTCTGTTTTTATGTGCACTTTGTTTCTATTTTGAGAATTGTCAAAAGGAGAAAATAATTCAGAAAACAAAATTATTAAATGGTCTTCATATCAATCGTATGCTAGCTGTTGTAATTACTTCCTCTGTCTTGTTTAGAAAGTGACTATTTGTACACAAGAGAAGAATATGTATTTTATGATCAGTTCACCATTGGTGTATTTTTTTTTTATTGATTTGCTGCGATCTGGTTTGCTTTAAAGAGTCTAGAAGTTATAACATTGTGTGTGTTTGATCACAAATGTACTTATTCTTCTCTGACAGAAAGTTGAGTGAAAACGTTCTTCTTGAAGGGACTTCCCTGTACTTTCTATTTAATACATTCACACAAATGTGATCAGTGTTTTTGAAGTAAGTTATAAAGACAGATATAGCAAGGAGCAAAGTACCGCATGCAACAGTCATAAGGTTTGGGATGGAATTAGTTCAGCATAGAGACTTCTAAAACTATACTACCCCAGAATCGTTTCACTGATGATCTGTTTGTTGGGGAAGGATACAATTCAAGAAAAAAATTATTTTTTTAAAACATAAAAACATTTTCAAGAAATGATGTAGTTTGTTTAACCAGGAACATTTTGGTCTGGCAATTCCAATAGTCACTTCTTTCTGTTCACCTTTAAGACTGATACATAATGGGCATTGCAATACCCAAATACAACATGGTGCAATATTTATTATTTACACCTTACAAATAGCAAGAAAAATAAGTATCACCTGTCTATATGTAATAATTTTATTTTAATTTGACGAGCGGTACTACAATAATTAACGGATCAATTATTTGTTTCTGTTTTTTAATATCTAATTAAGAATTTATAAGTCTCTCAGTACAGTAATTTATTCAGGTGAATGATTTAAGAAAAATAATACCTAAAACTGAATTCATAATTTTACAACCTTGACACTATCCCTTTAAAAGCAGTGATCAATGAAGTACATAATTTTTTCCACAATAATTATGTTATAAATGTACATGAAATAGGTAGATCTTCATCACAGCAATACATCTATACTTAAGTAAGTTTTTCTTCTTATAGCAAATATTGCAACAGAAATGAGAACTTATGCCTCAGGACACACAATGCTGCTAGCAAGGCCTAGTCACTTAATAATAATTGTACCAGTAATTCAAGATGATTTTATGAATTTTCGGTTGTTTCCTTAAAAAAATAGCCTATACTCTTTTATGTCCTAATATTTTTTAAAAATATGTATATGTGCCTACTGTTACTTGGATTCCAAAATTTAAAAAAAAAATATATTCCCTTCATAGCATTGACTCGCAAATGTATCACCCTTCTATTGACTGCTTTGACAATTATGAGCTATATTCTCTATAAAATGAATAAATAAGTAAATATTGAAATTTGTATGCCTAACTGTTCAATTTTATAGCGATATCCTACTATACAAAAGAAAATGTCATTTCATTTATATGGAACTCAATTTTTTTTTTCTGGATATTGACAGCAAAATCTCTAGGGAAAAAAAATCAAAACATATGAATAAAAATTAAGAATAATCTTAAACTAACCTTGTTTCAAAATAGGCTGTATAACTTCAATAATTTGATTGATATATATATGAATGCATATATATTTAAATATATATATATCTAAACTCTCATTAAATACTAAACAATATACACCCTTTGTAGTAAAACAACCTAAAGGTCCTACACATCAAGAAACTAACACATTAAAAGAAAAAGACAGTTACCATGAGACTATTGGTTTGTGAAATGCACAAATGTACTTTTCATTGAAAGATAAATGAGTATACATCTAGATTGACAGCTTCAGTGCATTTGCTTAATTGACAATTGAGGTATGTTTGGTTAGCTACTCAGAGAGTTGAAGCCTGCGTGAAGTTAAGGAGTCTGCAAGACTAAAGCAAAGTTTGGATGATTACAGTTGTATCTGAAAGTGCTTGAGCCAGTGGTGTGGTGTGAGCTGAGGGTACTAATTTTTAACTGTGTGATGGTAAGTGCTTCTATTTGTATGTGTGTGTTAGTAAAATTATGTATTCTTGTTTGGCATCCATGGATATTAGAAGTTTATTTTCTGTGGCAAGGTAGATTGTACGCTTCAGAAATTCGATCCAAAAGTCTTCGTTAAATTCTTTGAAATACCGTAATGTAAACTGTCAGCAAAGCATTGTGAAGTTGATACATAAATATTCAACAGATATGCAGTTATTGCAGAGGGTGTGGTATCCATTCCCTATTCCATCTCTTTTCTAATATAGATCCTACATTTTGGATTAGATTAGATACTTGCCTGGTCATCTCTGTGGTACCGGTACTGTATTGAAACTCTGCCCATCTCTTTCCCACCCCCTTCCTGCTGTCCTTGGGAGATTCTGGCAAGGATGTAATAATTTTCTAATCAGAGGGAACATCCGAAACTTTAATAACACTTACTGTATAGTAGTAAAGAACATATTGCTTGTGTTCCTGCCAGGCCTGATGTGTTTTGCTCTAATTGATAGTCAAACTGTCTTGAATTCTCAACTAAGTGTTATTATTCTTCAATAAATAGACCATTATCTTAGTTACACTTCAACTAAAACAAGGTTTTCTTTGCATTGAGCTTGAGGCATCTAACTTGTCATGTGGGCTAAATAATATGGTTTACATTTTTGTAAGACATTTGTCAAGAACATGTGTTGCTTATTACAAAAGCATTATTTTCTTCGTACCTGTATCAATTTGTGACCCCCCCCCCCCCCCCCCCCCCCCCCCCCCGTTATTCCTTTTATCTACATTGATGAAAAATGTACGTTTTAAGACCTATTGACCATTAAATTATTTCATTGTTCACGCTGGCTGGAAAAAAAAATGTCCCTCTATTTTAACATGATGGTTTGCTAGCTATTCTGGCTTTAAAGTTTAAGTTACATGTACATTGTTTTTCAAAATCAGTGATTGCTTCTGCCAGGATTACTCTAATGGATTGTTTTTTTTGTGTATTTTCCAGGTCGCTATCACTACAGTGATTTGTATCACTAGTTGGTCCTGAGCATCACACTGTATTGTTATCTGGCAGCATTTTGTTTTTCTGGTATTGGCTCATTCCTTGAATTCTATTGTGACAAGGCTACACTTTCAATAGAATTCTGACATGTGATTAGTGTTTGGGGCAGCAATGTACATCCTGTTGTACAGTTGGATACAGACTACATGGAAACATATTTATGCATAGAAAGGCCAAACTTATCTTCAGGATCAGCCTTGTATAATGGCTGAAGTTTTTTTTTAACAATACCTTTATAATGAGGGGATATAGGCTTATAATTTAGTGACTTTGTCAAAACTGCTACTTTGGGCTATTTTACTAGTACTGGTAGTTGAAATTCATTGATATCCACAAATATTAGTTTCTCGGTGTCATGGCAGTTACCTGGGTAAAACTACCAAAACTATAGGATTTGAGACATGTTTTTATCTAACAAGAGTGGTTCTGACTTAAGTACTAGAAGTATCATGATGAAAGCTAACTCCAAACTTTGATGAAATTTATTTTTTTAAATACTTGTACCCAACAAAAGTTAGAACTAGATGTTTTTTATTTTGTATAATGACCGAAAGTGTAAGGTTGGAAATATTTTGATCAGGGAGGTCCTTACTGGTTTTAGTAGAGGGTAATATAGACATTATTTACTATTAGGTCAGCTATATCTAGGACAATGATGAAAAAAAATCTATGAATTTAAATGAAATCTGGGATTAATTCAGTGTTTATCATTCCTGCCATTTGCCCCACGAATTTAGAATCATCTCGTTTAAGGAAAAAACAACAGCAGATTGCTTGTCTAAAAAGTTTGAAGTAACTTTCTGTGATGTTGAACCTGTCCATGTCACTCGAGATCTGTGCAATTTTTTGTAAGGCTGTACACAAGATTTGTCTTACATCATAATTTCTCAGATCTAGAAATGGAGTTTTGCAACATTTCCCTTAGGGGGAATTCAAATAAACATATTACCACCAGCCATTAGTTAAAGAGTTCTGCATAATACCAGAGTTCTTTATTTCTTTTCAGAATATCTGCAATTGTGATTAGATTAGATGATTTGTTTTTGTAATTATATTGTACATAAACATTTTTTTTTTACACTGAATTGATAAAAATAAAATGTATAAAACAGGTAAATAATGTTTGTTCAACTTTGGTGTTCTGTAAATGTGCCTGTTCAACTTTGCTGTTGTGGTAAATACTGTTTGTAAAACTCTTCACAAATGTACTGTAATTACCAGTATTACTGGTACACATTTTGGTTTACTTTAAGCAGAGATGATTTAGAGACTATTGAACCTCTACATGAGATACTTCAATATGGTAAACTTAACCAAAATAGTGGAATTCAGTATTTATAATCATTAAGACTAGGGTTGTATTTAGTAAACTAGCTTTTTAAAAGGAAGTACAGGTAGTTCTATAATTATTCCAAATTATTTTGAACATTAAAACTAGTTCATTGACAAGTAGTTTATAGACAATTGGTTCCACATTAGTTTGTTCAGGGAGGCATCATTGACAAGTAGTTTATAGACAATTGGTTCCTCAGGGAGGCATGGTTACCCAAAAATTAACTTGACTTGACAAATGATTCACTGATAATTGGCTCTTCGAAATGGTTTGTAAAATCATGACAAGTCTAAATAAAATACTTTTGGCTATACTTCATGTGACAATGAAGACTTCATGTAGGCTGTGCTATCCATAAAATCTATAGATGGATCTGTGCCACTAAAGGTTCAACCATTCAGTTTAGAGTATTTCTAAATTATAGCCTTTTCACTTCTTTTAAAAATATATATTAAGTCGGATAACTATCTATGGTACAGTTCCTGCTCACAATAAAAGAATCTCTGGGAAAACTGAATATCTGGCCACACACTGAGGAAACCTGTCATCAACAGCTACTAGAGAAACTGTTGCCAGATGTTAATAATATAGGCCAAAAGATAGCAACTGAGAATAAGTTTCAATCAAATTTCTCTACCAGCAATATATCCTGAATTTATGGTAAGTAGCTAATGTACATGACATCCAGTAGCCAACAGGCTGGTGAAAATAACGAGCTAAAATTAATTACTCCCCCAAAAAAGAATGTATTTTACACCTGACTAAATGACTCAATCCCCCAAATATTAACTGAATTTTAGTATCCCTGTTATTTTTTTTTTTGCATGAAATTCACATACACTGTAGAAAAATATAAGAATAATTTAAGAAAAACAAAAAAACTGTTTAACATAGTTATTATTCCAGTTACTAAAATAAATATATACCTGTACTCTATGGGACAGATGTATGAAAGAAAAGCATCCAACCATTCTTAAAAAGTGCTTCATACACTGGAATATCCATTCAACAACTGATACCAGGTACCTTGATATAATATTCAACTATTGATACACTAAATATCAAATTCTCAAAAACTATATACCAGTAACAATTTACACTTGAATATCAAGTCAATCTTAACAAATGCTACACACCAGAATGGTACATCATTCTCAACAAATCCTATAATGGTACATCAGAACATAAAATCATTCTCAACAAATCCTATACTGGTACATCAGAACATAAAATCATTCTCAACAAATGATGCTACACATCAACATAAAATCATTCTCAACATTCTCAATGATTTTATGTTCTACACATCAGAACATAAAATCATTCTCACATTCTCAATGATTTTATGTTCTACACATCAGAACATAAAATGATTCTCAACAAATCCTATACTGGTACATTAGAACATAAAATCATTCTCAACAAATCCTATACTGGTACATTAGAACATAAAATCATTCTCAACAAATGCTACACATCATTCTGTATATTGTTAAATCTTGAAACCCGTCTCAATGTGACCAATGTATTGCTGTGTTTGGTTCTCACGTAGCACTTTCTGCACATAGCTACAAGTAGGTCTAATAGTCACCCCTTCTGTACACAGAGCATTCAATGCAGCCTAGTGTTGAATAGAAGACACCAGAACATATAATAGTGTTTCATATTACATGCATCTTAAAGAATATAGATTATTTATTTTTTCCTTCATAAAATAGACTATCTCATCAATGTAGTCTGTTGTTGAATTTAGGCTAGTCCATATTGGACTAAATGGTTAAGCAAACTAGTGATTTTAGGACTAGTGATGGAGGGTGTGGCGAGAGTGTGTTTGCATGTCTGACAGTTGCGTCGTTTACATGGCCAAGTGCCAGGTTCACTCGAGATGTGCAATTTAGTCTGCACTAATATGTCTTGTAAGTTTTGGTCTTGCCTGAATACCACAAGAGGTGGGGATGAAAAGACGTAGCAAGTATGTTTATTAGCTAGGAGAATGTTAAGGTTTTTCATGAAGTTTTTTTTTTTACTTTACAAATTACTTTCTTTTTTGATGTACTGGTACAGATACTAAGTATTAAAGAATTGATGATAAACTGTGCATTTTAAAGTGCATAAAATAATTTTTTTGGAACTTTTTAGCAAGTGATCATTGTTAATACATAGCATCCTTAGGAGGAATCTTCCTCTTAATTTTCTTGCGTTTTTTTTTTTTTCACGTACCGGTAACAAACAGTTACCTATGCTGGATATTGGGAATTAGGTAGCCCCCCAAAAAATATCCATTATCACATTCCTTGTTTCTTATGCTAGGACAAATTTGAACAAATGCTCCTACTTTCCTAGTGCTATTAGAGCATGGAATGGGTTGCCTGAGTCAGCCAGGTAAACTAAGGACTTGGCAGAGTTTAAGTCATTGCATGACTAGATTGACCTAGAAACACGCAAAGGGGATGTAATCATCTTTTTTGAAGTAACTTCTGTATTTCATAGGATAAGATCAGCTTGTGAGAGAGAAGCTAGCAAAAACCTGTAGCCCAGGATATTAAAAAGTGAAAGTGAAGCTGGACAGGACAAATAAAGAAATGTTGAAAGGCAGGCACTTATTGGAATATGCGAGGAAAGTGGGCAGACCCAAGCAAACCTGGAAGAGGTCAGTCATCAGCAGAGCTGAGGATACTGGATAAAATGGGAGCAGATGAAGAAAGCTGCTCAGAACTGAGTTTGTGGAGAGGTGTGGTTGGGGTCCTATGCTCCCCTAGGGGTTTAATTCAAGTCACCATATTTTATTTTTTAAAGAGAAAAAAAGAGAAATAAGAAATCTTTTGAATGCAAGTTTGATCTTAAACGCCTAACTTTAAACAATAAACAACTATGGTTAACTTAATGAATATCCCCTTGAGACTAGGCAGGAAAGAAAAACAACAATTGTGCATAGCAAAAGAAAAAAAAAAAAATTTCAGAAATAAAGAAATAGAACCAGATGATAATTTTTTAAAAGACATTATAGCCTAATTCTATAACTATGTAAGGTTACCATCATATAGATCACATTACTTTATTATCATTGATGTGTAGAGATATTAATTATTTAACCTTAATACAGGTACCGGTATGTTTTTATGTTTTAATTCAGTATTCTTTGCTTAGAAGATGAAAAAGAAATTTTCACATAGAAAAAGCTAATAACAAAAATATGTTTAATGGCAATGTCTTCGATTCCCAGGATTAAGGATGAGTGCAGTGTTTCACATGACTACATAAACCCAATTGCAACCTGCATATTTTTCTGCACCTCTACACACTATAAAAATGTTAAGGATAATTTTAAACACATAAATAAAATGCCATTGAGCCATTTGTCTATGAACCATTTTGATGAGCCAATTATCAGTGAATCATTTGTCAAGTTAATTGTTGGGTAACCATGCTTCACTGAACTACTTGTAATCAACAAATAGTTGTGGAACCAGTTGCCAGTAAATCTCTTGTCAAAGAACCAATCTTACTGTTCAAAATCATTTGGTGAGGCATTCTATGGACTCCTTCAGTCGCAAAGCGACTATGGATCATCTCATGGAAATGAGATGAATGCCTGGGCATTAGCTGTGGTTGGAACGATGTCGCCCACACATCAGTCCCCCCCCCCTCCACACAGCTGATGTATCTAAACGAATGGCAGTGCCGATAAAGTTTGGGGTCAGTGGCGTCGCAGGTTCTGCCAGGGTGTAGCACCGGGTGCTGCAAACTGCCTTAGGGTCGCCAGCTCCTGATTTTTCCTCAGGGTTGACTCCCGAAGCCTTTCCCATGATTTGGTATATCTACAAGGCAACAGAGGTTTGAATTCAGAGTTTCCATTTTCCTAGGTGGGTAGTCAGCCATGGCTAACAAGCCCCTCCTTCAGCTTACTGGTGTGGTTACCCAACAATCAATTAACTTGACAAATGAGAATGCTGACCATGTCCATCAAAGTTTTATACTATATCAAGAGGCCCAAGCAAGACTCTGGCTCCAAAAACCCTCCTATAGAAAAAAAACTATACGGAGAACTGCCTGCCTGCTTCATCTCAGATATAGGATTACTGATCCTCGAGAAGAAAAATTAGTGTTATAAGTATAGAATTATTGTTAAAAAAAAAACTAGTTTACTAAATAAATCAAATGCAGTAATTATGAACCATGACATACAAGAACTAGTTGTTTGGCTATCCCTTGTCCTTGATACTCCGCTGGAACCTCTGTGTGATATAGATCCACAAGTCCTGGTTTGATCCAAACATACTCCAGTTTGGCCAACTTCTTTTCTTCACCTGATGACCAAAAAATTTGCATTTTAAAAGAATGAACCGACTTAACAACTGCGAGAATTTTCAGTTTAGACATGGCTGCCTGGTCATGAGGTATGAATATCAGTCTGTCATCCCAAAACAAACCATTCCCTGATTGTCCTGTACCAGGATGTAATAATCTTCATTTCTGAATGTCAAAATTGTACAAGTCAAGTTACTGAGCATTAAAAATAAATATAAACTTCATAGAATCCTAAATGCTGCTGGTAAAGTCAGTGGCAAAAAAAAACAAACCCCATTGGGGCAGCTGTTTGAGACAAATATCCATAAAAAAAGCTAAAAAGATTCTAGAAATAAAAAATCACCCTTTGGGTCAGGATTTTGTGATTTTACCATCACAAAAGAGATACAAGACACTGATAGCAAAGACAAACAAGGGTTAGGGTCAAATAGATACAATCTGATATAAACTTTTCACATGTAAATTATGAGTGAGTCTGGTGTGAATGTACAATTTGGTTTTCTATAGTTATAATGTTTTGTTTGGTGTAATGCACAAATTGTAAGACAAATTTCCTTACAGACAATATATTTTTTAAATATACTTTAGTCGACCATCACGAGAAACCACTCAGTTTAAAGTTCAAATATTGTTTTCTTATATCCTATCAAGTCAAATAGACTGAGAAATAAATGGCGTTCCAGTACCACCTCAACGTGGTCACGGGTGAACACCCCGCTCTATAGAGGGGTGGCCAAGGGTACTGGTTACTTGCCACTGATGAATGAGCAGTCGGCAATTGTAAAAGTGCAAACAAAGGGGTTATGTCCAGCCCCCCCCCCCCTCTGTGAAGCCCCGGGGCAACGGTGACTAAGAGACCCACGGGTTCTCCAAAAAGCGGATAGCGCTGGACACCAACTCAAGGGTTGGTCGGGTTCTCCTGGGACTCAGCTAATTGGCGGGTCTCTCTAATGAGCAAAATTGGGCTGACTGGCACGGCCTCCGCGGACTGAGCTGGGCGTCTCTTTTGCGCTCATGAGTTAGGCTCTATCTAGCCCATCCCCCGACGTGGTAGTAGAGAAACGCGTCTAACCCAGTGGCAGTTCTGATACTGGGGATGTCAAAAAACCTTCGTCAAACCACTCCCCATTGTGGGAAACTCTAGCTAACAGTGGAAGTGATGAGCAGAGTGGACTTTCCACGTTTAAGTTTCGGACCCTCTTGCAGGCCAATATGCACACACTCCTGCCGGAGCAATAATTAAGGCCGCCAACGTCCTTAGCCCTCATCTCAGGAGAAATGAAAATGTAACTTTATGTTGACTAGTAAAGCTTGGTAATTTAAAGTTCAAATATTGTTTTCTTATATCCTATCAAGTCAAATAGACTGAGAAATGAAAATGTAACTTTATGTTGACTAGTAAAGCTTGGTAGTTGTAAGCAGCCCTTCCACTTGGAACTCTTATCAAAATAAATCTCATTCTAATTCCAAGCCTGAAATTGAATTGAAAGTGACAATGGTGATGGCAATGTCTTTGATTAACAAAAATATTTTAATTACCATATCATTTTCAAACTTGGAACTGTAAAGTTAGAGCTGCAAAATTATTACATGGATCAAAATTGCTGAAATAAGAAATGTGCAGTGACTGTTGCTGCATAGTACAGTTCCCCTTTCAGACCTTGCGCTCTATAGGGCAGATGATGTTATTGTCATCTGTTTCTGTGGCCCACAGTTAACAAGCAGGGTGTCATGTGGCCAGCACAAAACCAACTGCCTTTAATTTCCCCAAATGAAATTAGGTACCCATTAAAGTTGGATGGACTCAGGGACGCCCTAAAAATCCTGAAATTAAAAATCCCAGTCTCCACAGAGATTTGAAGCCAGGACCCCAGGTTCAACAGCCAAGCGCTTAACCACCCAACCACCACGCTAACTATTGCAGGATAGAGCTTGATAAAAGTCACAAGATTCTGTCTCAGTAAATAACAACTACCGCTACTGCTAACCTTTTAATACGATAAAGAAATAGTTTTCAGTTTGATTATGTAGAACATTGTGAGTCGTCATATTGATAGTTACTTGACTTATTACAACAGCGTCAACAGGGCGACCTTCAATATCACTACCTTGACCTAATTGAGAGCTGTGGACATAGAAATATACACTTCAATATTACATTACATTTGGGGGCATGCTGGATGAGTGGTTAAGAGCTTGAGTTTTTATGTTCAATAAAATTGTTTACTCCTTAGTAAGTTCTGGTAGTGTAGATATGGTTAAGGGAAGTAATTTCAATGTATTTGACAGAATAGCTATGCACACACAAACTATAAACAGTGGTGAAGGAGAAAATCCACATCTCATCTAGGAGTCTAGAAGAATCTCTGGGATTCAATTAATTTGGTCTCTGTTCAATATTTTCAAGTTTTTGCTTAGTTTAATAATCCTTTTTCTTTTCAGCTCAGTCTTATGTTTTAACTGTCTTTGTACTGGTAATATTTAGTGAAGAGCTTTAAGACAATAATAATTTAATAATAATTGTTTAATTTATAGAGTGGTGTTAACAAACAAATTGTAGGCTCAAGGCACTGTGATAACATTACACGCATAAACATGAGTGCTAAAATGACAATACCTACCGGGTACTTCTATTATTCACAAATGACAATACCAAATGCCTGGAATGAATTTTACATGAGTGCTAAAATGACAATGCCTACCAGGTACTTCTATTATTCACAAATGACAATACCAAATGCCTGGAACGAATTTTACCTGAATAACCTGTTTCGTAGCGTGAAGATTGTCCGATTCTGGCAGAGGATGAGTCTGATATTGCAGTCTAACACAGATTTGATAGGACTGCAGTGAATCAAAGGGAAGACACTGAAAGATGTACCGCAAGTTAAATATAAAATCTGTGGAGTGTGCAGATTAAATAGTGTCCTTGATATGATGTTCTGTTTACTCATAAACTTGCTAATACTGCTTACACTGATTACAGATGTCTTGAAAGTATTTCTTAGAAAGACTTGCATTGCTGTTTTCAAATGAATCTATGACACTTAGTTCTTACATGCTCAAATCTAGTTTTAAAAAAAAAAATGACAAAATCATATTTTAGGCTTGAAGGTTTAATGTAGTATTTAGAACTATAAAATAATTACCATTAAATCTATAGTTTACAAAAAATTATCATAAAAATATAATAAAAAGATTGACAGACAACTAAAAATTGTAAATACAGTGCCGGTAGTAGACAATGAATCAAACCTTGTAGAAATAGATCTAATGAGTGAATAAAACTAATAACAGCATTTCTCAAACTGGGGGGGGGGGGGGGGGGGGGGGGGGGCTAGTTAGAATATTAACCAAAATTGAGAACGGCGGATGATGCAGCTATTGTTGCTGAATTTGTTATGTTTCAAGACTTGGTTGACAGGTTGATGTAGATTATTCAGACTTTATTCTAGATTCTACTAAGCTCACTAGTAATCTAGACCTAGACCAGATTTATCCTAAAATGTAAACAATTCATCTTCATTCTTGCTGCTCTTACTTTCATGACCATCACTTATGATTACTCAGGAATCAGTGATTAATCATCATTAATGTCTCCAAATTTATGAAAATTGAATCCAATGTTTGTAAAAATATTTTATATTCTTTACATTTTAAGATGTTCCTTCAAAGTTGAAGATAATCTACATCCTAGCTTAAACCTCTAGCAGGACAACAAGGGATGATAGTGGACTGGGTATGAACCCGGGACATCGATATGAAACAGCAGTCTAGCATGCATACCAGCCATCCAATGTCAATGATGTGCTACTGGAGCTGCATGACTCTACTAACTCTAGAACTAGATCTATAAAAATCTATATAAAGTTACTAAAGTAGATATCTATATTTATAGGTCTATTTTATTAAGTGGTCTTTGCCTTTGATGTAAAGTTACAGTAAAGTGACAGTGTAAAGTTTCACCTAATAATTAGATTGCATTTTAATTATTATGATATAGATCTAGATTTCTAAGACTAAGTTAAGACAACTAAGAATAGCTGCTGACCGGGAAAATAAAGGGATTCGGTTACAGGAGCTCAATGGACAGAGATGACACAACGGTGACAACGACAGTCACTGACTCAGTAGTCAGAGAGTCTCTGAGAGACACTCACTGAGTCAGTGCACAGTGATTACATTGACTGATGATTGGACTGAACTGAATATCATTCAATCACTGTGACCGAGATTTAGATTACTCCAATTAGTGAATCATTATGATTAGTGAGATGATGATTATCAGATCGACAGATGTCAGATGATCATGCATTCATTCATTCTCATGATCTAGGGTCCGACTGACAGAACTAGGGAGGCAATCTTGAATCTAGTTTTATCTAGCTGCTACTAGTACTAGTCTAGACTCAAGACTGCAGCTAGATTCTAGAACTTATTAGAATTTAAAATTAAATACAAGTAGAGAAATCTAGTCTAAAAGTAATATTACTAGATAAGATAAGATCTATCTAGATCTAGATCATCTTTTTCATATAAACTATAGTCTAGACTAGTCTAGATCTAGAATCTAGGGAATCTAGATCTAGAATCTAGAATCCAGTTATAAACAAAAATAAAGAAAAACGAATTCCCGATGCTATTTTTACGTATTTGTTTAGATTTAGAAAAAAAAATGTATTCATACGTCCATCGTTATTCGTTTTCTCTTATAATCTACATCTAGATCTAGTCTTATTGTCGTTGTTTACCGACTTTAAAAAGTCTGCTATTAGATTTAATATTATCATCTAGACTAGTTTCAGAGTTCTAACACTACTAACACTGTTAGTAACAGCTCTCAATCCCCGCTACACAAGTTTCACAGCTAAATAAATAGATCTATCGAACCACATACAGTTACAGTACCTGTATACAGAAAGGTAGCCAAAAATATTTTCGCTGTTTGCTGGTCACCAATGCATTTCTAGGCTTTTAAAATAGACGACCTAGATCTAGATTCTAGATCTAGTTATAGATTCTAGACTTATAGATCTAGATCTATTACTTATTATATCCAAAACACTGGGAGTAGACTAGAAAAATCTAGATATGTAGATTTTATAAAAAAAATAATAAGATCTCAGAGTAAATATAGATCTAGTATATAGTGATTATAGTCTATAATCACTATAATGTGAATAAGTCAAAATAAGTGGTAATAAGACGATAAGTTAAGTAAGTTCAGTAGTAACTTTAAACTTACTAAGACCGTAGTACTAGATTCTAGTATTTACTAGTAAGTAATAGATGAGATTCTAGTTAGTAAGTCTAAGTAGTAAGACTTTTTCACTAAGAGTAAGTTACTCAACTCTGTAAGTAACTTTAGTTCACTTTAGTAACCGTATTACTCTAAATATTGTAATTGTTATTGTATGTATTTTAAATATTATTTATTATTGTATTAATGTATTCTTCTCAAAATATTATTTCTACTATGAGTATGACTTTACCTTTGTAGATCAATATACTGGTATATATTGCAACAAAAAGACACACTTGACAATGTTAGCCACACAGAGAGAGAAGCGTATCAACGCTGGAAATAAGATGTCGAAGCTGTTAGAAGCCGAAGATGATGATGATTTTTATAAAACAACATATGGAGGCTTCGATGAAGTGAGTCATTAACATTGTCATTTAATTAATAAAGATTTGTCATGCTTCGTGTCTCATGGTTCATAGAAAAACTTAGCTTCTAATTTATGTATTGTCTGTTGAAAAATGTTCACTCTGATTTTGTTCACTCTGCCATCAACAGGAAGAGGAAGATAAAGATTATAACTCCTCTCAGTCCGATTCCGATGATGTTATCGATTCAGACTTTAGCATAGATGAAAATGATGAGGTGAAAAGTGATGATGATGTTGAAGGCAAACCAACCAAGAAAAGAAAAGGAGTGGTGACAAAAGCTTACAAAGTAAGTGCTGTGACTTGCAATTTGCTTTTCTATTTTTTGAACACTGAAAACTTAGCTAAGAACTTGCTGTAACACATAAGCTCAATATGCTTGTCAGTAAACAACAGTGGGAAAAAATCACTTCTAGAGCTGTGAAGAAAATGCAGGACTGTTGTAAAATTTAAAAAAATTAAGTTTTTCTTTCAGACCTTGCAATCTCTGGGGCAGATGATGTAAAGGTCATCTTCTGTTTCTGTGGTGCACTGTTAACGAGGGTTTCATGTGGCCAGCACAACAACCAACTTCCTTTACTTTTCCTCAACTAATGTCAGGTACCCATTAGAGTTGGCTGGACTCAGGTGCCCTAAAAATCCTGAAATTTGAAAATCCAAGTTTTCACCGGGCCGCAAACCTGACACCACCCAGCTCAGTAGCCAAGCGCTTCACCACTCAGTCACCTTGCCCCCTGTGTGAAATTTTAATTTAAATATTTTTTTAAATAGATGACAAATTCAAAAGGTTTATGAAAAACTATTTTTAATAATTAGTTTCTTCTGAGACAAATAGTTTGACTATAGAAAAATTATAAAAATTGGAGAAAAAAAAATGCCAGTAAGCCAGTCTATTTTGTGTAAAATCTTTAAAAGCACATGAGGCACCCTTGTTATGAAGGCCTGTACAAGCTATCATATTCCATTGCAGGGTAGGCATATATCCCATTGCTTACTATTTTGAATGGTTCAGGCCCATCTTTGACCTTCACTGTCTTCACTGTAGGGAGAAAGGGAAACTGTATCTAATGTTCTTTGCCCTTTTCCGAGTGATCCTCAGCCATCTTATGTTTTTCTCAGACTTGCCAAATTTTAATTTACATGCATAAAGCGCAAAGGCGGGGAGCTTTTAAAAGGGGGCATTTGAGCCTTAAAGTCTTCAATCAAATGAACGTTTGATGGCGATTATAATAGTCATCACACTTACCGTTTCTTTCTCTTTTATTTTCTCCTCAACTTAGGATCCTAAAGGTGAAAAGGATAAAGAAAAAAAACCTGTTGTTAAGAAACCCAAAAAAGAAAAGCCCAAAGAAATTCCATCAACTGTACAAATCTATGTGTCCCCAGGTGAGTAGTATACTGTATACATACTCAGCATTTATGTTGCTGCACATGTTGCAACTTCTAAGAATTTTGTAGTCTGCTAAGGATGAAGAAAAACAAATGGACACATTCTTTTCCAAACTCCTTTTCTGCTTGAGAAGAGCTAGCCTACATCTCCAAACACATCCTTTTTATATTTATCTCCATTCAAGTCTGTTGTTTATAGGTATTTTTTTTTTTTCTTTTCAAAGGCTTTAAGTGCTTCACACCGGGATGGCTGCCTGGTCATGCGGTTTGCACGCTGGACTGTCGTTCAGATTTATCGATGGTCCAGGGTTCAAACCCTGCCCGCTCCCATCCCCCGTCATCCTGCGGGAGGTTTGGACTAGGAAGTAATTATCTTCAACTCTGAAGGAACATCCGAAACATGTAAAACAAACAAACAAACATTACTTGTTTTGTTTTAGTTTATCATTTTTTGAATTTCCGTCAGAAATGAAGATAATTTCATAATCCAAATCTCCTGCAAGAGGATGGAAGCCAGAGAGTTTAAACTCAGGACCATCATGATATACAGTCCAAAGCTCATACCACAGGACCAGGCAGCCTTTTTATTACTTAAATCATGGCAGTGGTTTTTTTTTTATATGGATTAGGGCTCATTAAATAAAATTTCGTGAGATAAGTTGAGGTTTGTTTCTATTATTTCTTTTTTAACCGGTTAAACTGAGGATTTTAATTTACTTTTTACTATCAGAAAGGAAATCGGTGCGAAGGTCAACAGCTCTTAAATCTGAAGCAGCGTCTTCTCGGCAGAAGTTAGATCTGGAGAAGGACAAAATGTTGAAAGATATGGCAGCCAAGAAAAATGTTTCCCACATTCGTAGGATGACACAAGAGGAGTTATTAGAAGAAGCCAAAATTACAGAAATACAAAACATGAAAAGTCTTGGTAATTACTTTTTTAAGAAGTTTTCTAATAAAGTTATCATCTTTGTAAGACTGTGTTATAGGACCAGAATTAGACTAGGTTTAGCTTTTTTGTATGATTAAGTTAAAATTTTTTGTATGATTAGGTTAAACATTTTTGTTTGATTAGGTTTAACTTTTCTGTATGATTAGGTTTAACGTTTTTGTTGTATGATAAGGTTTAGCATTTTGTATGATTAGGTTTTAACATTTTTTGTATGATTAGGTTTTAACATTTTTTGTATGATTAGGTTTTTAACTTTTCTGTATGATTAGGTTTAACATTTTTGTTGTATGATTAGGTTTAACATTTTTGTATGATTAGGTTTTATCATTTTTTAAAAGTAAAAGTTAACTTTTCAGACCTTGTGATCTATAGGGCAGATAATGTGAGTAACTAGCATTATTTGGGTAAAACAAAAAAGGGTTGGTCATTGTGCTGGCCACATGACTCGCTCGATAACTGTCCGCCATAAAAACATATAGATTGCAAGGACCGAAAAGGGGTACTTTTACTAATAAATAACACTATCAGTCATTTTTCTATCGCTATTTGATGATACAACTCTATTGCGTTACATCGTCGTCAGTCTATCTCTATGTGCTCTGAATCTACAACAGAAAACTATCAGAAGCTAGAGCTTGAGAAGAAAAGGGCAAGGGTTGTGAAACAAGTTTATCAAGGCCCCATCATACGCTACCATTCCTTGACCATGCCTCTGATTGAAGAGCTTCCTTATGAGCCAGATGTAGATGTGGACTCTGAAGAGTAGGTTACTGGGTTACCTTAAGCATTCAGTCAGAATAGTTAGCTTGATTGTAAGAGAAACTGGCTTAGTTGATAGTTTGGAAAACTGGCTTAATTAGAAGCCAGGGAAACTGACTTAATTATTAGACAGGGAATTGGCTTAATTAACAGCTAGGTAAACTTATCTTATAGACTACAGACATTACTTCAAAAAAGAAGATAATTACATCCTATACATTTCATGTGTAAATCTAGTCAAGCATGTTAATGGGTGACTTAAACTCTGCTAAGCGTTGGTTTTCCTGGCTTATTCAGGCAACCCATTCCGCTTTCTAATGGCACTTGTATGAATTTGTACAACTAACTAAATTGTTAGTGAAACTGGCTTGATCGTTACAGTGTTGGAGAAATGGGTTTCAGTGTCAGGAAAGTGGCTAGATAGTTGCTGAAATTGCAAGCTATGAATGAAAAAAACAAATCAGGGAAACAGAGACTTGAAACATTTGACTAAGTTTACTCCAATAATGTTTAGTTTAGTTAGTTTTAGTTAGTTTAGTTTTCTAGTTAATAAATGAAGTTATTTGTTTACATAGCCAGTGATGCATTGTATGAATACATATTAGAATGGCATTTGTTCAAGTTGACACTGAAACAGACGAAACAAAAAAAAAAAAAAAAATTTAAGATAATTTTTTTTTAAAAAGACAATACCTCTATTATTAAACTTCAAATATAATAAAATCCTAAAAAAAATATAATAAAAAATTTTTTTGGGCTCAATTCGGGTATTGTATCGATGACACAGTCAGCTGCAAAAGAAATATGCATTTTCTGATTCGGCTAGTAAGGCAGGTATATTTGTGTGATTATTTATTGATATGTTCATTATATGGACATCTAGATCTAACAATAGACCTAAAGTTCTTAATATCCTGTCTAAATCTGCATCTAGATTTAGAATCTAGATGTTATTTATATAGTTTTTAATAAAAATATAAACAGCACTTATTAACTTCAATAAAGTTTAAGCAACTTTAAATTTACTCAGTCATGGCATAATTACGGTAATATGGCTGACTTCGCCATGTTGGCTCTACATAGACCTAGATATAGTCTCCAGCCGAATTTACATTTATTTATTTTTTACTTTGAAAAATTATAACAGCCAAACTAGAGTTTGTGGCCAAGAAGCTAGTAATTCTTTTCTCAGTGATGTACATCAACTGTTAAATTTCTAACAAAATCATTAGAACAGTTTTTGAGATCATCTGTCCAGGTTCCTTGATCCAAGTTTCTGCTGGATACAGGTTCCTGGATACAGGTTCCATTAAGTTCTGACTTGAATAGAGGTATTGTAATAAAAACAGACTCTGCATCTTCAGAAATCACTTATTATATTCAGAGATGTATGTGACTATTACACTTGATAAAACAAATGCTGTTCTAAATATGTTTTGAGTGATGTTTTGTTTACACTAATATCTTGTTGAATCAAAAGTTTGTCTCGTCCACACAGAGTGGCAGAGGTGAAGAAGCCGGAGCTGACAGTTGACGAGAAATGTGAACGCACTTTTATAACTTTCACAGATGAGTCAACATTTAGAGAAATTTTTCCTCAAGTGTAAGTGTTTACTTTATTCTTCTATCAATATTTGTAGAAATATTTTTCTCAAGTTGATAGTGCATAGATCAAAGGTTCTCTTTGAGTGCATAGAGTCAAAGGCTATATGTGAATGCATAGAGTCAAAGGTTAGCTGCAAATATCTGCAAAATTACATTGCAATAGCTTAAATCTAAATTTTAAATACTAAAGTAAAAGACAGTAAAAGTTTATATTGACTTACTTGACTTAATCCTGTGCACTCCTAGGGGAGCATAGGGCTGCAACCACACCTCTCCACCGAACTCAGTTCTGAGCAGCTTTCTTCATCTGCTCCCATGTCATTCCAGTATCCTCTGCTTCACTGATGACTGATCTCATCCAGGTTTGCTTGGGTCTCTTTCCTTGCGGATTCCAATCAAGTGCCTGCCTTGCAACATTGGTAGCTGGTTTTCACAGGGTGTGTCCTATCCAGCTCCACTTTCGTTTTGTGATGTCTTGGGCTATGATCTTTTGTCTAGTTCTCTCCCACAAATTGACAGTAGTTATCTTTTCTGACCACCTAATTTCTAATTTCCGGCATAGACATCTGTTAACAAAAGTCTGGAGCTTTTCCGTATTTATTTATTTATATTATAGTTGGGTGGACTCAGGGATGTCCTGAAAATTCCATAATAAACACAATCCTAGTTTTCACCTGGGTTTTTAACTTGAAAGCCATCAGTTCAGAATTCGACCGGCCACCTTCTTCTTGCATAAAAAGAAAACCCCATGTCTAAGAAATTTTAAAGAAGGAAAACCAAGTATAAATAGATTCAGTGTTTTACTGTCATTAGTTTGAGCATTAGACTTTTATTTGTTTTTTCCTGAGATGTTTCTTTTCTTACATCAAGTTGATTCTTTTAGTTTTTTTTACATCTAGTCTTGTGTTGAATGTTTCAGTAAAATAAAGCCACCTGGAAAGACACTTTGCCCTGTGACTAAACTTCCTGCCAAATATTTGGATCCCATCACTCAGGTATTTAGATTAATTTTTATTTACTAGATTA